>NW_017304228.1:5100713-5151879 GCF_001594115.1 Trachymyrmex septentrionalis | reverse complement strand
TATATATATATATATATATATATATATATTAGTGTTTTAATAATTTAAATTTTTACCTAATTGAAGCTATCCTAAAATAATTAAAATTGTTCCAATTCAGAATTATAAAAATGTTCTATTAAAAAGTTGCTAATTTCAAGATATGTATCTTTTCTATCAACGCGACGATGTGTATAGAATTTTAGTGGAGCACTATATCGAGCAGAAAGCTTCAACTATTTAATGAAAATAGCCCACGGCGACTTGATATTTATAAGCAGAACAGAAGAGAGAGTGAACGGTAATGTGAATTACAATCATAATGACCTTGAGTGATCGATGACTCCGATATGACGGAAGGCTCCAGCTCGTAGTTTCCATAGGAGATCCGAAATATCGGCACCGCCTGTTGTCTCAACACCTGAGATAGAGGCACGTGCGAGTAGATTAATGGGATCGCTGGGATATTTGAGCCGTCGATAATTTCCTGCGATAATTTTCCAACGAATTCCTGCAGATCGTGTCACAACAAATGTCAATGAAGCGAAAATTTTGGAGCGAAATATTTTGAAATATTTTCTATCTCGGGCATTCTATCCGATTTAAGAATATGTAAAATTTTTACGAGGACCGAAAAGTTTACTAAAAATGTCGTTTAAAGTTGCATTTTTTAAAAAGTGTATAACCTTTGCAAAAAGTGACTAAAATTGGAAATGTATACGTTCTGTGTAAAAATGAATGTTACATGTATACGTACGAAAGTTCAATAAGATCAATATTTATATTTGATAATGCAATTTGATAATTTAAATAAAAATTTTCTCATTTCATTTTAATTATTATTAAAAAACATATCTACTTCTTATTGAAATAATTTTTTATCCAAGTTATAAATAGCCGCCAAACTTCTTGTATTATTTTTAAATATACATTAAAAAATGTATGGCTTTATAATTTTCATTTTGTTAAAAATATACTTATAATTAAATAATTATCCTTAAAAGTTTATTATAGTTTTTGTTTACTTATTGCTATCTTATATAATAATGTCAAAAGATGAAAGCAGAAAATATATTAAAAAATTGCACAAAATACATTAAAATATAAATATTTTTCACTAAACAAAATGTATTAAAAAACATCTCTTATATTTCGATAATCAACAAACAGATCTAATTTTTTAACTAAAACTTGCATCATTTATCTATTCTCTTTTTTCTTCAAATGAATCGTGCAAAAAGCAACGTTCTGAAAAGAGTCTCATATATTTGGAATTGTATTTTGAAAACGAATCAAACTATATGAGAGCTGGAACAAATTTATTTTTAATAATTTCATTTTATTCCAAAATAAAGAAAGAGTTTTCGATATATTTTACAAATGTGTTCTATCAAACAGAAATATTTAAATATTATTAATTTAAAAAATATTTATATTTCAATATATTTTGTAAGAATTTTTTTATGTTTTTTCTTGCTTCGTACGTCACAATATAATTGCAAAGAAGGTTACATTTTGTAAGCCTATTTTCTTTGACATTTCATGATTGACATACCTTTTGCGTGTTGTTCTCGCCTGCTTTGTCAATGCCGCTTTTCGAAGCAATTGCTTGCAGAATCTCGTCGCTGTCCTTCGGTTCGATATTCTTCGTGTTCTCCAACACTTTTTGCTCCCCTTCGTTCAATGCAATTTTCGTGATCGTAGCTTCCAACTGTCCTAGCTTCCTATGGAGACTCGCATCACCTTGATCTCCCACGATTTTCTTCTCGAGCGCATTCTCCCGATTCTCTTCACGATGCTGAGCCTCTTCGTCCCTCTTGAGGGCCAGTTCCAAGGCCTGAAGATGCGCAGTGCGCGCAGCCATCACCTCCGGTGTGTCTTGGACCGGAAGCGGTGCCTGCGGGAGATTCGTCGCGATTACTTGAAATCCATTCTCGCCATCGGCGAAATATTGCGCAGTCTGGATAACACCGGTTCCGTCGACGTAGCTGTAAGTGCCTCTGGTCGCGCCATTGGACGTTCTGACCTCCGATCTGGCTGATCCTGGCGCGCTGTAGCCGAAACTGTATTGACCCAGGCTATCTTGATAGCTTAGGAACACCGGTGGCTTAGCAAAGCCGGTGTCTATCAAACAGTAGACAATAAAAAGCTGAAAATAAGATCAACTTATGTTTCATATACTTTGCTTTGCGGTTTGTGAGACCTGTCGTAGATACGTGAGAAACGTTAGATGTTTAGAATTACGGATTAGTATCGTTGGATGATATTATTACGGTATGATAAGCATCAGCAATTTACTTTGCGAGAATGGTTCAAGTTAAATTCCCATTGTACCGAGAGAATCATTTGTGAAATATAAGTGTTTAAAAGAATATTAAAAAAAAAAAGTTGTTAACTTAATATAGTTTTACTGTACAAAATAAAAAATACAAATTTATGGTTTTTTTCTAGACAGAGAAAATAAAATGTTTTAATAGGAAAATTAAACATTGATTCTCGACGATTTGCTCCGAACAATCTTTCGTAAAGATAATTTCGACACACGAAGTTAAACTGAACGAAGGATCAATTCTGAAGCAGTCAGGAGTAAAGTCAATGAGTTTAAGAGGAGGATCAGAAGTGAAAACGCGTTGTGAGATGCGATTTGTTACAAAAAAATCCATTTGTATCCATCTTAAAAATTCTAACACTAGTTTTAAACATTCTTTAATCTTTTTTCCAAAAATTGACAATAAATATAAAAATCTTAAAATTTTCTGAAAGATTAAGTAATATAAATATATTTCAGATTAATACGTTTTTTATCATTATTTTTACACTAAAACGAACAGCAGCATTGGCTAATACTCAGGCCAAGTTCGCATTAATCCGAAATTATATTTACGCCTACATATATATATTAAAAAAAAATTTGTTCTGGAATATTGTAATACTTAACTCTTTTTCCCTTTTCTTAAGATCTATCATTCCGTCAATTATATTTCGCGTGATTGCAGAATTTTTATATTTATTGTTAATTTTTGAAGAACTAAGAGGTGTTGAAGCTAAGATTTGAGATGTTTAATATAAATATAACCTAAAATATATATAATAATATAATCTTTTGCAACAAACCATATTTTAAAAGCGTATTTTCACTTCTGACTTTTCCCGGATATAAGTATTCATAATCGGTATACTGAGAAAAATTTATGTGATTGAAAATAAACCGGAAGATTCTAATTACAGCAATCAGAATTTTGATTATCTATCTCAAGAATTCTAGAATTAGAAAAGATTCAATTAGAAAATTCCAATTTATGCATTTTCACTCAGAATCCCGATTAATGCAGCCTGATTCTTTTTCTAGTGTAGTTCTTATATTTAAGACCGTCTTCAGAATAGTCTTAAGATGTCATAAATCAATCACAGAACCGTATTAGCATCTTAAGACATTACTTAAGACAATCTTGAAATAAGAATGGATTTATGAATATCGCGCCCTTAGAATCGCGATCCTCCCACGCGAGGAATCGGACGAGCACTTACGAATACGTTTTTCATGATGATCGTATCGATGGCACCGCGGTATATCCTCGATGCCAGGACACGTTTATATATGCACGCGGTCGCATGCAACCACGCCCTGTGGCGTCTTAATGCTGCCCTCCTGCGTCCTCTTCCTCTTCCCACAAAGCCACGACGAAATTCGCGAAATAGCTATCGTGGACCATCGCGGTGAGAACTGGTCACGCGAGTGGTTCCTTCGAGGTCGCGATCTTCGGAATCCGGCTTCGCGGATGCTTACTTTCCACCCGAGAGAGCGCCAGACGATGCTTTTTTTTCCGGCTGGGATCCGCCCGGCTATGCCCTAATACGTCGATCTTCAGGGTCGCGTAGAACATCGCGCGAGCGTTATTGCATAGGGGGTTGTTGAGCCGGGATTTCGACGAGGAGAATACCACGGATTATTGCTAATTTATCGTTCGATTACCTCGATCGTGTATCCAACGGAGCGCCTCTCGATGGCGAGGACGTCTCGCTGATGTCGATTGATCGTTCCCAGGGGTGCGAAATTTTTCTGCTTTACGCGAGTATTTTTCATATGAAATTTTATAGAGACCAATAAAATATGGAAAATTTTGTTGTATTTGCGTTGTATCGAAAGAAGTATCGAATAGCTTAGCATGTAAAATATGAGCGGAATAAATAAAGTATCATATTCATGTAAGATAATAAATTTATTCCTTTACGATATATTGGCTTTACGTGGGTGTATATATATGTGTACATTATTTATTTGTATATATTTAGTACAGAATACATAGATATAAGTTTGGAGCGATGATAATAATTGTCACGCAAAACGAATGATTATATATTATTCTATCCCTATTCTATCAATTTTTTTTTTCATTTTTTATTAGAAAGAATTCTTTAATTCATAGTCTCCAACAGATCTACGAATACAGGAAAGAATAGTTCTTTTTTTAATTTAGCTAGACACAAATCTAAAAATAATTTTATTGAATTACTTAAATAATTATGTAGAGGGAATGTTGCAAAAAATTTTAATATTCTGTCAACTTGTTCTATAATATCATCGAAAAAAATATGCTAAACTTTGATAAATATTTCAATAGTACTACCTAATTTTTATAAAATATAAAAATATATTTAATGGTACAAAAATATTAATTTGATTTAACTATATTTATTTCCTTTATTAGGTAAATATTTACTGTTTATTTAGTTAGTACTATATTGAAATAAATATTTATTAAAATTTAGTATATTCTTTCTTAATATATGTAAACCATTTTATTAACTATTTTGAAAAAAAATCTATAATTATTTAATGATCCAACAAAATTATTTTAATTTTTAGAATACTTCGACAAAATTGTTCTTTCCATGTAGTTTACTATTATTATCCGAAATTCCGTGATTATTTCATAGGAAGTTATGCATAAATACACTGAAAAAAAGCGATATATGTAAATGCAAATGTTACTTGTGACATTTTTTTTCGAATATTTATTAGTTGTAACAAAATTGGGCTGTGATAGCGAAATATACATTTCTGTGAAATATGTGCCATTTTCCTTAATTATAAAAAAATAAAATAGATAGAGTTTATTTTCTAGGAATAAAATTTTATTTCGCCACAGAGATGAACAAGGATTTATTTCTATAAAATAAACAATAAACATTATATCCTACAAATAAATTTTGAAGTATCTTTTTCTCAGTATAAGCTGTATTTCCTTTAAGCAGCAAAACCTTCCTCAGTAAACTAATCTGCCGTAAGCAAGCGCCCTTCCAGCGATCGCCAAAGCATCGACAGATTTCACGTCATTCGCCAAATTCTGTTCTCCACGCGCAGCCACTTCTGGTACGTCCGGCTTGCCATTGGGACTGATGGGTACCAGAGTAGCGATGACGTTGTTGCCAAGTACCAATGGCACTACACGACCGTTCACGGCATTTGGGAAGGCATCACCGGATCTCGCAGCCTCGTTCATCGGAGAGATCTTCCCGTTGGCACGCGCGGTCGCGACTTCCGGTGTATTCGGAATTCTGCTGTCGGGATGTCTGTCGGCGACCTCAGACGAAGTCTCCCGTGCACCACCGTTAGACCTCGCAATCTCGTTCGCTAGGTTGATCCTCTCGTGGACATGCGCTGCCGCGTGAGCCACCTTCGCAGCTGCGACTTCCGGCGTATCCACGACTCTGCCATCAGCGCCAAGAGGCGCGGAAGACGTTAATATCGGTGGCGCATTATCGCGAAAAAGCGATTGCCGTTCTCGTAAGGATCCAACGGCTGATCTGGCAATCCCGTTCGCCAACTCCGTCCTCTCGTCGATGTGCACGGTTTCCGGTCCGTCCAAAGCTCCGTTGTTGATACCAACTTGTATATCAGATGTAAGGGCAGTCAGGGGTGTCGCGTATGCCAAGGGTACAGACAGAAAAGTGAGTTTGGCTGTGACCAGGCTGGTCAAGCCGAGTAGTACGATCGCGAATAATGTCATCTCTCGCTTTACTCAGTTCACGCCGAAACGGTGATCCCACGCAATCGTAAACGACGAATAGAGTAACGTCGCGGAATGCACTCGACGACTCGTACCGGCGTAATTGTCGTGGTCACCTTTATAGTCCTCCTAGATCATGTAATAGGACAATCGCGTAGGAGGGCGCAAAGGGAGAGATCTCGATTTGAAAAGGTGCATGCGGTCAACTGCTTCCGTTTCGCTCGGTAAGCCTGTTTGTAAAGCGAGAGTTTACGTTGGATAAGAAGAGATGAGGGACGCAATGGTGAACGACGAGATGAAACGGAGAGGGATTTTCTTTCCGTTTCTTTCTTACGAGGTCACGAAGACACCCGATCCCGTTTCCATTTCTCCGTCAGATCGACCGTGATCTAGAAGGTCGTGCCTGCGACGATGGTTGGCGTCGATCGCGTAATCAGATTCTAGAACGGGCTTATTGTCGTTTCTGCTCGATTAGGTAAGAATGCCTGCCTACCTGCTTGTCATATTACTTGATCCTTAATTATTTCAACAAAAACAGATTTGTTGATCCATATTCATTCTGCGATCTATCTTTTAATATCTTTTAATTAATCCAGCGATTATAGATTTTGAGAGACTCATTATATCTTTAAATATGTATCTCTTAAAATCTGAGAGTCTTAGGAAGAAGGAAAGAACAGATTTACTATTATTTAATTAAATGCTCTTAATATGACAAAGAAAAGAAATGCGGAAGATATGAATATTGTACACTAAAAGTTACATAATTCTCACAAATATACTTTAACATTTTTAGAAAGTATTTGTAAAATTGCGTAATAAAAAAGAAAGATAAAGATGAAGACCATTATTTTGCGAAGGGTTCCTAGTATTTTAAAGAAAAGAAACGCGCAAGAAATGAATGACCCATTCGTGTGTACTAAAGATTAAGAACTGGAATTAAAATAAGAATATTAATTCCATTTTTAAGAAACTAAAAAAATTTGTCTTACGTAACAAAATTAATTTAATTAATTTAATTAATTACATAATTATATACAATAAAACTGTCATAAACCAAACTGTGTAAAACCAGATTAAAAAATTTTTCCTTCATCAAAACAATACGCAGCTCTCCTAAAGAAGGATTGAATATCTGCGTCAGCAATTAACAATTAAATCCAAAAATAATGTCCGTTTCTACTAATGTATAGATTAACTTTAATCTCGATTTAACTTGATCTTCATCCTTCTTTAACTCTTAGAATTTGGAAAACATGAGTTACTTGGACTAAGATTAAAATTAAACTAGGTTGGTAGAAACGGACAAAAAACGGAAGGAAAATCAGCTATCACGATGTAACGATAAAAAGAAGGCGATCGCTCGATCGATCGTTTTTTAAGTTTTGATTAATCGAGTCGGTAGGGGAACCAATTTAGACGGGCGTTGTGAGGATCAACAAAGCCGATACGACTCGTAATTATGTGAACGGGAGTGAAAATGGGCGTCAATGTCAAATACATGACGGCTTTTATTGGACACTGATGTTTACGTTGTGATGGCATACATCCTGGTAGTGGTGCCTGGTTCGGCATAAAGCCTCTTTTACCCACGGGGTATATAAAGCCGCGTGTTCGGGGTAGTGCACGACATATTAGCCGAGTACCTTGGCGAGTACTGATCTTGATCGGCAGCGCTAAGGAGCTGAATAATTTCATTCAACATGAAAGTTTTAGTGAGTATCAATAAAGACTTTTGTAAGGAATATCGTACTGAGATTACTGTGATTTTTTTATTATTTTTTATTATTTTACATTATGTGGGTTTTTTATTATACATTGTCGGTCGCGATAAACGACAGAAACTGATTGACTTACAAATTGCATTTCTCTCAATTTTTATTATATATAAGTAGCGCTTTTCTCACTTGTGGATTCATTCATATGATAGTTTTGTTTCTAATTTATTATTGTTTTTTAATAATAAATTTTATATTTCTTGCTGGACAGGAATCATGATAATTATATATGACAGTTCTCTTAACTTCTATAAAAATAACAATTACGAGTAGCAAATAAAAATTAATTAAATTAAAGACTTCTTTAATTAATACAATGATAAATATACTGAAAAAAAAATCTTAATTTCAAAGAAATATCTTTTTATTTGTATTAAAAAAAAATTATTTCTTTGGATCAATGAAAATTTCTTTGAAAATACAATATCTTATTTCTTTGAAAGTACAATATCTTATTTTCAAAGAAATTTTCATTAATCCAAAGAAATAATTTTTTTTTAATACGAGCAAAGAGATATTTCTTTGAAATTAAGATTTTTTTTCAGTGTATAAATGAGACATATATACATTAAGCTGAGCGTAAGGAATCGACGCCAGATTCTATGTTGCGATTTATTATTGCGCAACATAGAATTTGGCGTTGACTCCTTATGCATTCTATAAAAATGTATTCATGTTATTACTGTTGAAGTACAATCTAATGCAATTTAATAAAAGAGATGCATAAGTTAGAATTAACCAAATTAATGTATAAACAATTTCTGAATTTCATTAAATCTTAGTCTTTGACAATGGATATCAATTATAAATCTCTTTGTCAAAAATATCAAACAATTTAAATTTTTTTATATTACATTTATATAAATGTATTACTCTTAAAATATACTATTCATTCTTTTTTTTATCATTTAGGTTTCTTGAATTAATGTCATTACTTTAATTAACATAAATAAACAGGATTTACATCATTAAGTGTGTCATAGATATTTCAGTTGCGAAGAGGATTAAATAAATATTTATTTGAAAAATACATTATATACAACACAATTTTTTTCCAGATTGTTCTATCCGCCGTCTTGGCTTGCGCCTTCGCTACTTCGCCACTGGTTTACGCCAAATTGGTGCCCGGTGCTCCAATCGGCCTGGATGGCCGAGTGATCGACACTGCGGAAGTTGCGTTGGCCAAGGCTGAACACGCGGCCGCTCACATCAACGAGAAGATTAATTTGGCTGCGGAAGCTGCCAGGTCGGCCGACGTGCTCGCTTATGTAGCTCCGTCCAACGTAGCCGTGGTCGACAGCAGCGCGCAGCTGGTGCAACCGGTTGCGGTGACGGCGAAACTGGCCTCTGGTGCGCCGATCGGGCTCGACGGCCGCGTCGTCGATACGCCGGAAGTGGCCCTCGCCAAGGCAGAACATGCAGCAGCGCACATCAACCACATCAACGAGAAGCTTGGCTACGAAGCCGCGAAATCGATTTACCAAGAGCAACCGGCCGTCATCCTGAATCGTAGCGCACCGCTCTTTCGTTACTACTTTCGTTGAATCAAGTTTGTTAACACATACAGGCTCATATATATATATATATAAAGTGTAAATAAATTGGAATCTCCCTGCGTGCTTTAATCCACTGGCTGATTTATTTTGATTACCTTCCTGTTGTAAATTAAGATCAGCAGTTTTGCGAGATGTTCTCGTAGGATAATTGCAAATTTTAATATTGTCAATATCATTAATTTCTTAATTGTTTTTTTTATATTCTTACAGACTTAATATTATCAATTACGGAGAGAACATATTTTTGAATTTTGAGTTTCAAATGAGATTTGAAAGGATTGTATAGAAATCTTGTTCGCCTGTTAGAATGCAATATAGCTAGCGATAAGTACAATGTGAATACGTTCTAATAGGCGCGCCTAATACAAAGAGATTGACAAAAGAATGATAAACATGTATTGTGTTATAAATATTTTTATGGCAATGTATTTAATGATTTAGGATTTAGAAAAAAATATTACTTCAATATTTAGAACAGTAATTAAATGTAAATTTGTATAATTTTTATTCTTCAAAAACAAATGACTATAGATTGTCGCTCTATTCAAGAAATATTTCTAATAAATAAATTCAGTATTATCATTACAATCATTTGCATTACACAGATTATACGCACTGTTTTAATATAAATAAAAACTCTTTTAAAAGCATCTCTCCTGTTAATCCGTTTTATATTTGATAGTATACTATCAAATATAAAACGAATTAATAGGAGAGATGCTTTTAAAAGGATTTTTATTTATTCTGTGGGTGAAAATAAACATAAACATAATATAATCTTTTCATTTACTGAAAATACTAAATAATGAAGAAACACTTTTAAAATTTAAAAAAATTATGTTTCAGGCTTTACTCTAATAATATACAATATAATGAAATCACGACACGTAAATTGTACATTTTATTGATAAAATAGCGATTCCATCGGAATTCAGTTTTTCACTTTAGGATCCCTTTAATACTGGCCAATTTTAAATTAAAAATTATTTATTTTCAATATAAAAATCACTCTTGCTAAATGCTTTCAATACTTAAAATTGATAATTAATACTTTCATATTAAATTTCTGTAAAGGATAAGTACAAAGCACCCTCAATTTTGCATTTGGCTAGATAATAAAAGTTAAAAGAGGGCAATGAAATATCAAAATTGTTATAAAATAAATACAATTTTTCAATAAAACTGTTTTCAATTTTTAAAACTTTTTAGATTTAAAATATATATAAACTTTTTAAATTTCATTAGTATTTTTCATTAAATGTAGACGATGTCAATTTGTGAGAGTATTTTGTATTTATGGTCAACAAATGCGTATAATTCTGTATATTGCTGTAAGAATATGTAATTCTGCCGATAGTGACACAATAACCGAGACTGCGAGGACAATAAGAGACTTGTTGCGTACGATTTTCGGTCGCTTCTCGCACAGTTGATTTTTTAGGTCATCAGAGGTTTTAGGCGCTAAGTGGTCTAACGTAACGTCGCCGGCAGGAGGCCAACGTCGGTTTGCAATCGGTGGGTTTTGTCGCGAGCGCATAGTTGGAAAAAAAGAACCACCGCCTGCTTTCTCGTATTACTTTACACACACGCGATTACCGTGACGTTTCGTGATACTCTTTTGCCATTTTACGGAACAAAAATGTTCGTATAGCCTCAGCTCGGCTTGCTGTCGAGTCTGTTCAGTTTGGAATGCGTCTCACGGGACAGGGCAGAGGTGTTGACATTGAAGGCGATAAACGGTCGCTTACTGTCGCTTTCGTATCGTATCAACGTGCAGCGCTTGGTGAGCGAACGGCTCAGGGGTGGTCGATAGATCACTCATCGATTCGATCGAACGAATAGCGATGAAGATGGATAAGATGTGATAGTAGAGCAACGGCGAGGAAAGGCGCGGTCACGTACAATGATAGTAACGCGTCACTTTGCTTGCTGCGTTTGTCTACTTGCAGCGTGGGCTTGTCAAAGGTGTTCACGTCGCGATAGTGTCAAAGGTATTCACACGACATGTGCGTGAGCACCGTATCCGTTTAACATATATTTATTAAACAAATATGTATTAAATTTTAATAAATCATTTTTTTAATATAGTCCCAACTAATATTGATTAAGTATGAAGATATATTTATATTTGGTACCATTAATTCGATCTAAGTATCATCTTTTAATGAGTAAATGTGTACTGTAGGTAAATATTTAATAGATACTATTCAAATGTGTATATATATATATATATATATATTAAAATTTAATACATTTTTTCTTAGTATCAATATTTATACAAATATTTTTTAGCAAAATATGCAAAAATTGGATCAATATGTGGACTAATTAATCCGAGAGTATTCCTCTGATTTTTTTTTGCGTAAATGACCACCTAGGATATTTTTATCCAATTAAAATCACTATTATTATTAATGTATTGTACATTATTGATCGTTTTCCGATTTATTAGTATTTGAGAAAATTTTCTCAAGTGGATATGAATTCAATCACAACTTTTGGAAAAAGTACACTGGTAGGTAGATATCAAAGGTACAACTTAATTTTTTGAGTTATATAACATTTTGTTATTTTTAACTTCTATACGTGTCAAAATGTAAATCAATCCATTTTTATAGTTGTTTTAAAATAAACAACGTATACATTTTATATTAATGTATACATTTAATAAATAAGCTAAATTTCAATCAAATTTAATACATTTCCTTGAGTTAAATTGTTTAACTCTATTGTTTTAGTTAAATTAACAATGTATTGAGTAGGAACAGTGGTGACTTATAGAAATGATTAAAAATAATTCAAATTCAGTATAATTTGATATTATGAACTTAATAGTAGGAACTAAACAAATATTAAAATGTTATTTAAGTTCTTCTTAAATTATTCTATTTTATATTATTACGACTTAAATCTCTTAGATTAATTTAATAAAGCCTACTTTAATAATCGTACTATTTTTATCTTAGATGGAAAGAATGACTTTTTACTAAAGTTTAATTTAAACATTTATATAGATACAGATTTGAAAATGATTGTGTTGGACCATCAGAATAATTATATTGGATGATCAAGTTACTGGAATATGAAAATCTTTTGCAGCATTACCATTATGTACGTAATTATTTCCAACTCTGCATTTAGTTAAACTTTTAGATACTATAACAAAATCGTTCTTTCCATAATGCCGAATTAAAAACTACGATTGAATATAAACTAATGTAATTATAATCATTTAAAAATTGATTGTAATGCTTTGCAGTCTTTATGCGTGATAAATATGTTTGAAGAAATTAATTTTTGACCACGGTAGGGCGTGACTTTTAAGTAAATTTGCGGCATGGATCGCAAAAATCCATATACGTCATAACGAGCATTGCGAGCAACGTGCTTTGTATTATATGAGAATGTATTCGCGATACAGTTCGTCCTTCGACTTCGAGTCCTTCGTTTACTCAGGGCTGGTGAGTCGTTTAGCGCCAATATACGTCTTTGTTGTTTCTCAGCGCCAAGATCCCTTCTATCAGTGACATATGATTTAATCAGGATCACGAGGGAGTAAAAATACTCTTTTGTTCAATAAAAGAATGCCGGATTGACTTACGCAGTCACTTGGTGACAGGCAATTAATAACTCGCTACTAATTGCTAGAAAACTCGATGAAAAGAAATAAATATTGTAATAAACGTTTGGTGTAATTGAAATGTTTTTTAGTTCTATATAATTGAGCAAGTAAATATCTTTTCTGCAAACAATCGATGATGATTTTAAGTCTGTGATCAAACTTTGGTTAATTTAATCAATAATTAACTTAACTTAACTTAAGAATAACTGAGAATCAAAACAGGATCTTTAATATAAACTCTCTAAAACTTTTAGAGCGAATTGTCGGAAGAATGAAATTTCACTCTAAAGTTCAGTTCACAGTTAATCAAAATATTAAATTAATCCACTATGTTTAATGTATAAAAAAAAGATTGAAAACAATAAATTATACTCTTCAAATTCTTTAGAGTGGAATTTCACTCTAAGGAGTGATAATTGAGCAAGTCTTAAAAAAGAATGGCTCAATTTTCAATCTTTAAGACCCTATTTCACAATTCACAGTTAACTCTTAATTGAGGTTCAATTTATTCTTCATCTATTTCTAATTCTAGAATTGAAAAGAGATTGAAAAATAAATTGAACTTCGGTTAAGAATTAATCATGAGTGAAATAGGGCCTTAAAGATCGAAAATTGAGCCATTCTTTTTTAAGGCTTGCTCAAATATCACTCCTTAGAGTGAGATTTCATTCTAAAGAATTTGAAGAGTATAATTTATTGTTTTCAATCTTTTTTTTATATATTAAACGTAATAGATTAATTTAATATTTTTATTCGTATTATTCAATAGTGCTGTTTAAATTAATCGGAGTTTAGTTGAAATCGCTCGTTTCTACTGTAATGTAAATTACTTTAATCTTGATTTAACTTACTCTTCATCTTTTTCTAATTCTTAGAACTAGAAAAAGGTGAAAAGTTTGTTAAACCGAGATTGAAATTTTAAATTTCTACCACATTGGTAGAAACGGGCATAGGAGTCATTTCATCCAACTCCGATCTTAACTTTAATCGACGATTAGATCCTTTGGAATTGATCAATCGCATTTGTCATTTCACTTTACGACAGATGTGAATGATAAATTTTAATGGATCAAATCATCGATTAAAATTAATTGGAGTTGATCGAATTGATTCTAAGATGCAATTGAGTACATAATTATAGCTCCCCAATATGCTTCCGGTCATGAAGTGCAGAAAATCGCATTTAAATGTCAAGGTCGCAATTGGCGAAAGATAGACAGCGAGAGAAAGAGAGAAAGAGAGAAAGAGAAGAGAATAACCTTCCCTTTTCCGATCTTTCCGGCAAACTTCCCGGGCCCTTCATCGGGTTATAGCCGATCACCTCTGGCTCCCCCCAGGTCGCCGGCGATCGAATGCACGTGGAAGGGGACAAACGAATGCGACTATAAATGGTACGAACCAGCCATTCTCCAGGAACACAAAACAGCGAACCGACGCCCGGCCCGGGTCCCTCACTCCTGGGAGCGAATACTGACAGACAACAGCAGCGCTCTTTTTATCAGGAAGAAGGTGTGTGGGAGTTCAACGAAGGATACAACGCCCCTGGATCGTCATGAGAGGCCTGGTGAGTGATCCCGGGACAAAGAAAAGTGAAAGGTTGGGGCAGGTCGAAAGAATCCGCCCAGCGAAATGCCGATCGAAATCGCGCAACGAGATGACCTGATAAGCGGTGGATCAAGTATCGATTATGTATTGGTAATTCGTCACGGTTAAAGGTCCATCGTTTCTATCAAATTTTTCCCAGAAGACAATTAACCCTTCAATATTCTTGGCTTTTTTAAAGTAATTACTCGCGTGGGCTGTTTTCGACACCCCGATGTTATATACTAATTTTCATTTTTTTTTCTTTGATAATTTGCAATTAAATAAAAATTGATATTGATAAAAAAATACTATTTTCATTCAGCAAATTTATGCAGCCGGCATGTTTTGGACACCCCGCGCGAATAAAGGATTAAAAATCACTTGCAAAATATTACATTAAAGAAAAAGTAAAATTAAAAGCGAAATAATGCTTTTTGAAAACAGAATAAAATGTAGAAAAATGTAATAAATCAAATAAGTATAGAAAAAGCCAAGTATGATCAAGATTATATCTTGATGCTAATAATTTATAGGTACATAAATTTTTAATATATTTTCCAGTTATATGAACTGCATTGATTATTACCGAATTATAAATTAAAGTTTTGAAATAACAATATCACAAATTAAATCAATCAAATGTAATTTAGTCGATAAATTTAATTAATCGATTAATTGATTAAATCGAATTTTATTAGTTTAACAATGATGCTAAGCATTTTAAAACACTATACAGAACTTAGAAAAATGTAATATTTTCTCGTAAATATATATTTTTCAAATTAAGATCTAATTGCTCCAATGCGTTTTTTGTTTTTAGATTTTCCTGCTCGCCACGGCGGTGACTTGTAGAGCCGCATACGTCGGTTCATCCCCATACGGGAATCCTCTGGTTCACCAACAAGTTGCACCAAACTTCGCGCCGCCTGCTCCGGTTGGCGAAGACGGCAACGTCATCGACACGCCGGAAGTAGCGCAGGCGAAGGCCGCGCATTTTGCTGAATTCGCAAGGGCCGCCGCCCGCGCAGCTCAAGATCAGAAGAACCAGCAAGGCTTGTCCGATTATCAACCGCAGATCTCATCGCCCGCATACAGCTTCTCAGCTGCTCAACCGACCGGAGTGCCTTATCTGAAACAAGCCAGCTACCAGCAACCCACTCCGATCTATCAGACTGCCAACCACGTACCGGCGCCCATCTACGTGAATTATCAGCAACCTCAGCAATACGACGCACGGGCTAACTTCGTAGGTCAGAAGAGTTACTCGCTCCCAGCAAAGCCCACCACTTTCGTACCGGCGCCGTTGGCCGAGGACGGGACGGTCTTAGACACGCCGGAAGTGGCGGCTCTAAAGGCGACCAGATTGGCCGAACTTGCCGAGGCGGAGGCCCGGGCTTACAAACACGCGAGCGAGAATCCGAGTGAGCACCAGGGTCAAGGTGAGCGAAGCAGAACTGGCAGAGACCGATGAACTGTCGCGTGGGCCGCGGCGTAAATCGTTGACGCAAGGCATGAATAGGAAACGTGTTTTGAGGTCTGCTCGCGGCAATATAACATTAAATACAAGATGTAAACGTTCGATTGATTGTCGAGAAAATTGGCGGGAAAAGTGGATGAAGAGATTTAGAAATTGAAGATTTTCAGCATAAACGTAAAAACATGACATTTTTTTTATCTATAAGACAAAAATAAGTTAATGTAAAAAAAAATCTGAATAGAATGTTGAAAAAGATTTTTATTCTACAAAAGAAATAAATTATTTTTTTTTATATTTAAGATAGAAAAATAAACTGATGAAAAAGCATGCATAGAGCATTAAACAATATTTTTATTCTATAAGAAATGAACTTACTTTTATATCCTTAAGATAAGAAAGTAAATTAATAGGAAAAAAAATATGAATAGAACATTTTTATTTTACAAGAAATTATTCGAAGTATTAAGTTTGTTGCATTCTTTATCCCTCCCTGAGTTACTCTAATAAGTGACTGCTGCACTTATATACGTGTTCATTTTATTCCTTGAAACTGTCGGGTATTTTCTTAAACGGTGTTCTTCTATTATTATTTTAGCTTATGGATCTCCATCCGGTCCCGCTCCCGCTAATCTAGGACACTATGGCGCTTCGCGAGCATTCCCAGCATCTTCGTACCCGGGAACTCAGCCTTACGCCACGCAACAAGTGTACAATCCGTCAGGTTTTCAACCTCGTCATTATCAGTCCCAGCATCTGATAGGAAATTTCTAAACCTAGCGGATCACGATCGATCAACATGTTCCGGTGCCTGTACATACATATTCTAGATGAATAAATTGTTTTCCTATCTTTATACGAATTTATCATGTTTCTCGCGACGCAGGTCACTCGCTTGTATAGTACATCTCTTTTTTTTAAATATTTCGAAGATTGTGATACATAAAGACTGCTGGAAAAAAGACCTAATAGAAGGAATGGACGAATCTCGTTCTCTCCATCCAAATTCCTATCTTTCTTTTTTCTCCTCTTGATCTACAACGATTTATCACACACAATCAATAATTTCCTGATTAAATTAAACTAAATTCTATATCTATTCGTTATATAAATTAAAAATGAGAGATACAAGTTGATTACTCTTATTGTGAATTAATGAGTGTATTGTGTGTAAAATATTTTACAGTTTATATGATTACAAAATAATATAATACGATGACTAGTATTTCTAATTCGTCATCGTATAACGTCAAATAGGCAATTAAGTTTCAATAAAGTTCTATTTATGTGCTGGCCTACTCCTCGATCTTGCGTTGCGTCTAACGTAATTTAAGTAAGGCTGCTACGTTTCTTTACCACTATTAATTAAGATTGCATTCGTCGAACACATGCAATTTAATTAACTTCTGCGAATTAGAAACTCGTACTGACTTCTTTTTATATATTCCGTATTAATAGCATTAAATTTAGATTAAGATAGATAAATTAATTAATATTTTTTGTCATTTTTTTAAGGCGCGCAAAGAAAAGAATTCGCGAAAGATCGCGACGCGCGATATCTCGTAGAAGAAATCGCCGTGATTCGTGATGCAACTCTTGGTTTCTTAATCTAGATAGAAATCGGAAGAGCAAGAAGAGAGCGATCGGATTGTCGTGGGACGTTGATTAGGAAAGTTTTGCGTTTTGCGGTGCGCCCGCCGCGGGACGGTATCGTAACGATCGTCTTGCGGCGAATGCAGCACGCAATTTTACGTAAGCAAAATCGCGACACTTGTCGAATAAAAAGAGGTGCATTGTTCCATGAGCTAATCGGCACCGTGCCTTGCGTGGCGCACACGTAGATACCAATTTACTGAAAAAAAAAAAAAATATATATATATATACATATATATAAAATTATTATTATTTTTTATGTGTTTTACATATTTCTCAGGAAATGCATAATGTTTACGACATACTCTAATGGCAATTTAATTCTGGGAACGAAGAAATATCATGTAAATCCTATTGAAACGTATAGTCACATCGCGTTACGGTTGTGAATGTTGCCACATAGGTCATCGGTGTACGAAAGACGTGAGAAGAAATGAGCAAGGGAGCGGAATAATAGCTTCGTTCCTCGAGAACGAAGCCGAGCACATCGTGATTCCGAATACCTCGTAGAAAGGTCAGGAATCGTAACTTTGTAACTGATGCAGAATATGCAAGAAGAATGGAATTGATCGCAAAACGAAGCTCGAGAATCAAAAGAAAATGGATGCATTGCAATTTCAGTATACTTTCACATAGGGGTGAGTGGGATAGTGGCGTTTACTTAAGAAATTTTATTAGCATTTTTATCTTAAATTAATTTTTCATCGAAATCTTTTCACTCTCTAAATTCTTTGGGGCAAAATTTTACTCTAAGAAATAAAAATTAAACCAATCTTGAAAAAGAGTGACTCAATTTTCAATCCTTAAGAGTGAGTGATTTCATTCCTCAGTGTAACAATTCACTCTAAAAGTTTTAGAGAGAGAGTATGCATAATGATACATTATTTTAGATAAACTTTATATAAAATAATATATTAATAAAAAGTAATATACATATATTATTGTTCTTAGAATTTTCGTAATTTTAAGAAGATCCATTTGACTCGCTCAGCTCCTACATGTGTATTGAATTTTTCGTGAATGAGATAACACTATATTACACGTTTAAATGTGTAAATTAATTTTTGCATGCAGTTTAATGTGTTATTTGAAGACATTTATTACGCATTTACTTGGATTTACAGTGTATTTGCCAAAAAACATGGGGTCAAGGGTGACATTATCGACTCAAATTGACGAATTTACGTCGCCAGAAACGATCTATCATCAAGGCGTTTCATCTCGAGGGAGAAAAAACCTGAATTTATTCGCGACAGAGCGGGCAACCTCGCTACCCACTCCTTCGCTATTTACCCTGCGCAATTTGAACTGACCTCGATATAAAGATACAAGATCGGATGGTACGCCTACCTGAGAAGAGCTAAAAATTCTGTGGGCGCGGAGATCGGCGGATGCTGCGTGGAATATCGCAGCCACGTCCGCGACCGTGGTCTTAACTCGTTACGTGCACGTCGCAGAGATTACGTATTACGAGACCCCGTTTTGCGTAGATTTGCGCAACAATCGGCAAGCTAGCCGACCGAGTTCTTCCGTCTCACATTACGATGTGAATCGGCGTCGATTATAACGGGGACAAGATCAAATAATCTTTTCGCTCTGCTCTGATGACCTCAAACTGAATAAATCTATCCAATCGAATTTTATCGCAAAAAGGAATTGCAAAACAATGATATAAGAATTTATAATATATTTATAATATATCAAATGCGATAAATTATCTAAGTTGATGATTTTTAAGAAATTAGCTGATATTTGTTAACACACTGAACTAAAATTGTAACTGAACGTAAATACAATAAAATATTCATTGAATTATGAAAAAATAATGAAAATTAGTCCAATAAATTCTTGTAATGATTTAGGTTGTAACACTATTGCTAATTTTTATTGTCAAAATTATTATAGTTATATAAATGAATCCAGTTATTGTATCAATGAATTAACTACATTAAGTCGGATATTGATGAATGATCATTTATTGGATCAAAAATGACCAAAATTTTTTTCAGTGCAAGATTAAGTATTTTCTTTCTCACTACTCCACAATTTTGCGACTACAGTTGAAGAAATGTAAACGAGTGCATTGTCATTATGGAACCAAAAGTTGCTTGCTTTATACGACTGAAACAAAGAAATTAATAAACGCGTCTATTCAAAATTTTTAAAGCAGCTCTGTGAAAGCTCTGATCAATCTCTTGTATGAAATTATAATATTTATTATTATAATTATAATATTTATTAATATTTATTAATTTGACATTTGTGGCGTCAGAACCGAGAACTTTTCGAATTATCCTTATACGAAAGAAATTGCGAAATAATGGAATATTTACCGAATACGGCGGATTTAATTTAAGCTCACCATTTCAAAGAAATCCAAAAAACTTGTGATATTTGTTAACAAAATTAAATAATTTTCTTTTTCGTGCTATTCTGCTGATCTCAAATGAAACTATAATTTATTTTATATCGCATTATCGCTGAAAGATATCTTTTTTTGAACAATGGAACATAAAGGAGCACATTTACATTGAATACAACAAATAATTTAAGTCGACCGGTTTAAAGAAACTGACACAAATGTTTGTTAATAAAATTATTCAATCCTTTAAAAGGAATTTATACCTTGAGTTTTTATTGTCCTTTCAATGATTCGTTACCAATTTTCGAAGCAATAGACACCAAAAAGAGGACTACCTTGAAGGGATTGTCGAGTAATTCATGACCGGTTGTCCACAAATCGGGCGTGTTTTGCAAGAAAATTTCATTCGAATACACATTATGTTGACGTTACGGATCGTTGCATAGAAAACGCCGTGCAGAGTGATTGAAAGTTACAACAAATATCTCGACATAAAAGATTTTGATTAACTAATATATCTTTGAACACCTGATTGCAGGAACTGAAAATTCGATTGCGAGAAGAAACGAGAAAACCGGTTTCTATAACTACGAGATAACGTGAAACAGTTATCTTGCGAGATCCTAAACGACCCGTGCCATTAGCAAGGACGCGATTAATCGTGCTTAACGAGGTATGCAACAATGAGATTCAGCAGATAACGATTTATGATGTCGCGTACACTTTCGCGAAAGTAGATCTGACTAACGGTAGAATGTGATAATATCGAAATAAATAAATGTAACAGAATATTTGCATTCGAAGAAGAAGAGCAGAATTAACACATTTGCAACGCAGTATATAATAGTTTATATACTGAGAAAAAAAATGGTGTATTGCAATTATCAATTTAACTATAATTCAGTTTTCGGTACCAAGTATTTATTCTTTTATAATAGAATTATAATATAATTATTATTGCTAATAGAGTATATGGAGTGATAATTAGATATAAAAATGGAATTCATAAGTACTTTATCATGTAATCATAGTTACAAATATCAAACATTTCTCTCAGCATAGAAATTCTTAGAAAGAGATACTTATTTGGATCTCTAGATTATATAAATTTTAAAAATTAAATCTTTTAAACATTCTCAAAAGTCGAGTGGATTAAAGGGTGTTGATTGGAGCGCGTGTAGAAAGCACAGAATAGTTATTACGGAATAGTCTCTTTACGCCACTGCTGTTCCATATGAATATATTTTTTCTAACATATACATCGGAAGTACGAATATTTGTGCGCGATAAATAGGAGATGCATGAAACGTGACGCTGCAAAATCACCGCAGGCGAAAAGATTATCGAGAGTTGCGATCGAAGGATCGGCGAGAAAGAACTATTTATTTCGGAGTGATCGGAGAGGTAGTTAGTAATATCTTAGTAAATCTTATATAGTCTTCCAATTCTTGAGGTAGCTGCACGAAAAGAACAGTTTTGCTGAAATATCTAAAAATTTAGCTTATAGATAGGAATCCCAAAATAATTTTGTCGGACTGTTAAAATAATAAAATGTTCAAATTTTGCCCAAACAGCACAGAAGCTTGCAACAAGTGTTGCAACGTTTGCAATGTTATTGGATGTTGCTGCAACATTATTAAAATGATCTGTGCTGTATGAGTGATAGCTGGAAGTTAAAATGTTTTCCAACACTGCTCATCATGTGAGCATTTTACATAATGATTTTGATAGTCCAAGAAAATTATTTTCAAATTTCTATCTAGATTTTTAGATACGCCAGTAAAATCGTTCTTTTCGTGTGGGAAGGATATCGAGGATCATTGGTGGATTCGACACAGCTAAAATCGTGTGGTCGATTTCATGGGATCGTCGACGTCCACTGAACGAGCGGAAAATGCATTTCGCTCCGATCATTTTTTCTCGTGGTCGAATTAATAGTAGCTGCTGGCCGGGCCGTCCCAAGCAGGATTGTAGGCACCATTGTTCCAGGATGGATCGTAGGCGCCAGCAGCAATTGGATCGGCTGGACCGGCCGGCACGCGCCGCGCTTCCGCATTGTAAAGAGAGAAATGTACGGCCTTGGCTTGCTGTACCTCGGGCGTGTCAACTACGCGGCCGTCTGGGCCTAGTGGGGCTGGTGGTCCGCTGCAAGATGTATTCAGACGATTTTAGAGAATTAAGTTTGACTGGATTGACTCTTGTTATAAATTATATCATATAATTATATCACTTTTTTAATACATTAATTTATATGTATTAAAAAAAAATAGAATCTTGAAAAAACAATTCTTTCTAAATTGATTCTACACTAGAAAAACATTGTATAAATTAAATGAAAATATTAGATTCAATCAGCACGTCCGTTGGAAAGTAAACGAATCAACATTTTTTTGGAAAAACTATTATATAGATGAGAATAATTAATTCTTTCTTGTTAAATATAGCAGAATTTTTCAATGATAATACTAAATTTATTTAGTTACATTAGTATAACATTTTAGTAAAAAGAATATCTAGTGAATGTAAAGTAGCAACTTTATAGATTCAATTAAAAATATTAATAAAACCTTTGTAGTAAGTGTATGTTAAATCTATCAATCTTTACAGAAATTCAATTTAATACCAGAAATTACTTACTTTGAGTATTATAAAAGCACTAAATAACAGTATTAACCAATCGATAATTCTGTTTCTTTAATCTCAGCAAAAAAAAAATACATTTTATCATATACATACGTCTTGTTGGCAAAATAAAAATCAGTTTTCTCAATGTAATTTATAGTTGCATTTGGAAATAAGAATTTACGAAGACGCTTCAGAGACCCAGTCTAGTAACGCACGTTTGACACAAACCTGTAATGGGAAAGGTAATTTCCGGAAGCGTATCCGCTGGATTGGGGATAAGCGCCAGGATAAGCGCCAGGGTAAGCTCCTATGGGTCCCGATCCCTTTGGTGCCCGTGCATTAGCCTCCGCTAGAGCACTCAAATGAGCAGCTTTCAACTGCGCGACTTCCGGTGTATCTACCACACGACCATCGGGGCCCAATGGCGCCGGAGAAGCATGGGGTCCATACCACTGTGGAGCCGCCAGAATCACGCTTGACATTGCAGAGAAGAGAATCTAAGAATTAAGATGTGATAAAGTATTATCTTCTGGTTGACTTTTCATTATTAGGTCTATTTTTGTAGCTGAACTAGTGTACACTCTTTGTACTTAAAGTGAAATAGATGTACGTTTGAGATTTAGCAAAAGCGAGAAGAAACGTTTTAGTGCAATTCAGTGTAGCAATAAAAACAAACCTATTGTTTCTTATTAACATTCATTTTTAATATATATATATTAAGAAACAGGCGTACAAAATTGGGTAGAATTTCCATTGGAAGAATTTTCCCTTTTCCCTTTTCCAATATGGAAAAGAAAAGAACGACACTGATTAGTAAGTTACATGAGAGATTAAGGCGTGATAAAGGATTGATTAATTATCGACATTAATATTATATATAAGACTTAGAACGGGTTTTAGTTAGCCATCAGTTATAAGTGTGTTATAATTATAAATGTGTGAGGTTTAAGAGAAATTGTAAATCAAGTCCCTTCATGGCATGTAAACTTTGAAGTAATAAAATTCTTATTCTTATATAAGGGTGTGAGAATAATAAATGACTTAGAAAGCGAAGTAATATTAATTTCGTAAGAATTTAATATTAATTGCCGAGATGCGAGAAAGTCGGTTAGGAGGAATTCCGGGCACTGGAATCTCACAGCTCACTCTCCTCGAGTTTGCAAGCGTACTCACGAAGTATCCGATCATTGCGGCGATCACCCTGCGTAACCCAAAGATATTCCGTCACCCTTAGATCTTCTAGGCAAGACACTGCGGCTGTCGGCACGTGCGTTTAGATCCGGATTACGGTTGCCATCAACGCGTCTGGTGCAATTTATAGGGGTACGAGCATTGATCGGGCGTGTTGCTGCTGCCCGTGCCCCGCCTGACCCGGCGCGACTCGCGGGGTAACAACCACACCCAGGAAAAACGTTCTCCTTAACTGCAACGCCGTGCCCCGTAACATTTACTTACGCTAACAATGGCACCCGTAAGCACGCGTGTCCCGTGACCTCGTCGTGTCAAGAATAAAAATGCGCCTAAGCTATGCCGTGTTAAACTATGCGCGTCATCCGCGGATGCAGTTTACCGTCATTAAAGTCACCGGCTTTCGCCAAAGTGACACTGGTACCGCGAGGCGAGGTTTATTAACGACCTTACACACAATTAGGTCGTTTGTGCTCTGCACATTTTTTTTCTTTAAAATACCGAAAGTGTCAAGTAACTAGTTTACTAGTTATAATAAGCATCAACAAGTAATTATTAATTAGTTGTAATAATGATATTTAAACTTTTTGTTGAAATATATATATATATATAGATACTTATTTTCTAAAAAAATTTTTATTAAAAAATTCATAATCACACATAAGAAAAATTAATTGTTTTTATTTGTTCGAATGCTGTATGGACGATGCTGTGGGTAAAGTTTTCGATAAATTTTTTCATTAGCATTTTATTAAAAGGAAAAAGTATAATTCCTTGCCAGACCAATTTACAATTTTATCTTAGGCTTATATCTTCCGGCCGCAATCACGCAACGAGTTACACCCACTACACCCTGCAGTATATGGGTTTATTTATCCGCACGTGTCATATCAATCACAATAGTATGTCAGGAGGTGGCGATAACAATAGTTGTTGAATAACTAAAACGGAGACGGTAGTGTCGCAACTGGCCGCTTGGCCAGTTCATCGATCGAGCCCTATTGGTACGTCTGATCTGAAAGGTATTGCGCGTTTGTCACCAACGCAATACCGACGTGTTTAGGCGTTTAGTCGAGCTTGACGAAGTGACAGTCGATCGTGAGTGATCGATACGCACGATCGACATCTGAACTCGTGCTTCTGAACCGTAATTGAGCTCGGCATGTCGCCAGCACTTCACCGCAGAACCGCGAGAAAAAGTTTGTCTCTAACCGCGTGAAATAAAACATTTGTACTTGTTGTATAAATTATTCAAAAGGCAGAAACGCACGAAGGTAAAGAAAAAAAAAACATCGCATAATAATTAATTTCTGTACTCTTCTATTTAACATTAGAAATATCAAGCGGTTATTATTGATTGCTTTTGTTTTTTTAGATTAATATTATTTTTTTTTTTTTTTTTTTGGGAAAGTAAGGAATCTGAATATTTTACTATAATAATTATATACTCCATATTTTGAAGAAATATTTGGTTTTTCATCGCTTTCTTTATTTTTAAAACAATTTATTAACTTGATCTTTTTAGTGGGTTAAAAAAACATATTTAAATTTATAATATCAAACTGAGTTATTTTTAACTAATTTAAGTTATTTTTAATCATTTTTATATAGGTCGTTATAATATTGTTCTTACTTAATATATCATAAATTTAATTAAAACAATAGAATTAAACAATTTAACTCAGAAAGAAAAAAGTTTTACTAAAATTTGGTTTATTATTTACTAACAATAAGTGTGTAATATATGGACGTTGTTTACTTTGAAACTGTAAAATAATTGAAGCACAGAAATGTTGATTGATTCACATTTTGATACACTTGAAAGTTAAAATCAATGTATTTTTTAACTCGTAGAAGTATTATTGCTTCGTAGAAGGATTATAAATTCTCTTTCGATATCTAACAGTGCTCTATTGTTAAAGTTATGAACTTGTCCGCGATATTTTTGCACGCAAAATACAAGAAGAAGAATTTCTGATATAAAATTATTTATTCACATGTTACATTTTTTTATTATTGTATCGTTACATATATTATTATGTCGTGCGAATTGTACAAAATATTTACGTTCATCCAAGCTGCACATCCGCCAGCGTGAACGTAAAAAGACGTGTTATCACTTAATCCTTTGAAGTCGCTGCTTTTACGCTATTAATGCAGATAAGGAAATTAGGTCCTTCCGGAAAACATATATTCCACGATAAAGAGATTCAATATGAGATGTGCGGATAGGTGTTCGCGTACGATAGATGAGCAACTTTGGACAATTCGTGAGCGTGGGCGGTGAGATGCGCGGCCTTGGCATGGGCCACTTCCGGCGTATCCACTACTTGTCCATCGTGGCCGAGCGGTGCTGGTGGACCGTGATATTTGCCATGGTATCCGGAGTAACCGTGACTTCCGCCCGCGGGAGCAATTATGCCCTTGTATCCTGCAAAGCCTCCGTCATAGTAACCTCCGTCTCCGCCCCCGTAATATCCTCCCCCATAACCTCCCCCATAATGTGCCGTTTTGGCAGCTTCCGCTGCGTGCGCTGCTAGATGTGCCTTTTTGGCGTGAGCCACTTCCGGTGTGTCAACCACTCGACCGTCATGGGCCAACGGGGCCGCTGGTCCGTGATAATATCCTCCGCCGTGCACCCCGTTAACGTACGGTTGATAAGGCGCGTATGTCGGCAAAGCCAACGTCGACAACGAGAGGCACGATAAAACGATCTGAAAGGACGAATAGACGAGACAGTTTAGTTGGATCGTCAAGATAAGGAACTACGAAGAGGCAACTGCTATCATCTATGTGTGTGCACTGCAAGATGATTCACAATCGTGAATAAAATTATATTCACTGTCAGACATAAAACTGATGTGTTCATTGTGTGAAAAATTTAATGGCAAAGCCTTGTATAAAATATTTTTCAGTCTAAATTGAGTATTATTATATTAAAAATTAATAATATTGTTCATATAATAAAAATAGTAATAAAATAATAAAAGAAAAAATAATAAAAGTTAAATTAAATGGTTAATTGTATAAAAAAAATTGTTATTCTAAAAATAATAATATAAAAAAGTATTACTTTTAAAAGTAATGAAACATAATTTTAATTTAGTATTATTTTTTCGAAAAATAATATTTTTGTTACTGGACAATTATAAAGATGAGGAATCTCAGGATAGGGTATCAATGTACTTACAAGGGTCTTCATGTTTATGCGCGCTATCCAAGATCAGGCGAATCTCTGTCCGTACAATCGGGCCACGTAGACTTTATATAGCCGACGGACAATACGAGCGTCTAATACAGACGTCTGTATTAAATAGAGTAAACGCGAAACGTTTTACAACACGGGCCCGCCCTGATTTTCATATGATAAAAACGCGAAAAAAATCCGGTTTTTTTGTTTAATATCCCTAAAAGCGAAATGGAGGCACATCAAGTGGATCATTTTAGCGAAAAAACAAGAAGAAAGATCAAAAAATCATGGCACAGAGAAAAAACGAGAAAGAGTTAGAAGTAAGGAGAGAGAGATAGAGAGAGGGGGGGGAGAGGGAGGGAGAGAGAAAGAATAAGAAAAAGTGAAAAGGGGAGGAATAGAGGGAGGCTGGAATGTCAGCAAGAACAGAATTATGATTGCGCCAAAACGCGAACGTTCTACAAACGATGTTGTACAATTCGCTTGGCAAAAAGTGTCAGCGGGCGATGGGAACGTTTGATCGATCGCCGTATCTCGTCGATCTCCCGATTTATTAGCGAATGCTCGCGAAGAAAGACTAAAGATTGGACCCAAGCAGAACAGCAGGTCACGATAACATTATATATAATAAATCATGACGTTAAAATGAATCATAACTGAAAAAGTAAGTTTTAATAATTATTTTGGAATCATTGTGAGGCTATCTTAATATCATGATGACGTTTGTTCTTGCTTGGGGAGGCCCAATATAAATCAGGAAGAGAGCAGTCAAGGCTAGCTGAGACAAGCGTTTAATCGCAAGTTTTTCGACACCGTGTTTATTATATCGAGTTTAACGTGACGATTAAACGCTGTCAATGATTCGTTCGTGAGAAGAAAAGCACTCTTTAATATCTTTGAAATTAAAATTATTCTGGACATTGACATTCTCTTGACCGTAATGAATTATAAAATACAGATTCGCGCGCATTAATAACCATAACGTAATCCACGATTTATTATCTTGAATTAAAAGCTACTCGAAATTCCGTCACGTAAAAGCGCGTCTAATTACTTAATGAGCCATCACAATTTACTTCGAGAGCATTATAAGAAAAGAGTGCCTGATAATAATTGCATCAAATATAATTGAATATCCGATCTTCTATTGCAAGATTTAATGAATGATTAACAATTAGATAATTCAATCAACAATTAGACGAACGATACTTGGATGATGATTAAATCAATTACATCTTTGCACGGAAAAAAATGATATATGAAATAATTAAATAATTATATTAACATTAGCTAACAACTAAATTTAAAAAATTTTGTTAATTGAATAACAGTATTGATGAAACAAATAATATTTTATTAAAATAAGGACTTGATGCGTGTTGATGAGAAAAACATCGTTTTTTTTTTGCAATACAGTCTTGCATTGCTAATGCAAAAATAGAGAATTGTATTTTGTCACTTTAATAAAAATCGACCAATCAGTTGTACGAATATTAGCCGAACAATATTCATCATTGGTGGGGTGATACTGTTAGGTAAGATTAAATCACCGATTGTATATAAACCGAGCATTTAGTTCTCGATGGTTATAAAACGGTGACACTTCCATTCAGGATTGAACGTAACAATGATGTCTTTGGTAAGTAACTTTATTGGATTACGACTATTTTTAACAGTTAATCAAAAAATTGCCTTGAGAAATTTAATATTGTTACAGACACACAAAAAACATAAAATAGTAAGATGTAAGCAGTAAGTGAATCACAACAGAAACGTGAAACAATAATGTAAATCCAAAATATTGGTTTACTAATTACTTGCGTCTTACTGTTTAAATTTTTTGTATGCCGTAGCCTTATAAGTATTAATACTGTAAGTATTAAATTGATTAATGATTAATTATTTATTTTAAAAGCACCGTTGTTAATATTTTTAATACTTAAAATAAGTAATTAATCATTAACTAATTTAATACTTATAATATTGAGTTTCTGTAAGGATTATTGAAAAGTTTACATTATCATCCCTATCATTAATGATTAGATAAATTATCGGAATTGCGATAAAATTTACAATGAGAATCGCAAAATGGAGAAAATATTTCCTTCCGATTATTATTTAGAGATTCATTTTCCTAAAATGTTAACGCCGAGGAGTGCTGTTTTTATTCATTTTTGGAAAAAAAATGTTTGGTTAAATTAACTGGAATTCTGGTGGAAAGTGAACGATCCAGAATTTTGATTACATCTACAGATTTCTGATGAAATTTATTGAATGTTCGTTATTTCAACTATAATTTTAATAAATTTAACCGGAAATGTTGTAGATTTAACTAAAATTCTGGATCATTTATTTTCCAACAGAATTCTAATTAATTCGACCAAACATTTTTTCCTGTGTGTGTTCATAGATTTTCTTATTCATCAATATTGCCATAACTTTGGCTATGCCAACGCATTATCAGTATCACGGACCACCGGCGCCCATAGGCCATGATGGCAGGGTCATGGACACGCCGGAAGTAGCACATGCCAAAGCGGCGCATCTAGCTGCCGTAGCGGAAGCTGTCGCGAAGGTTCCGCATAGCGTGGCTTCCTACGCGGAAAATCAGGACTATCACGGATATGCAAAGCCCGTATCAGTTGATCATCAAATGTACCACAGCGGATACGGATATCACGGGCCGCCTGCCCCGTTAGATCATGATGTAAGATTTTTATCCTATTCATTGTCAGTCGAACAATTGGGGAGTTCGATGCAATAATACTTCGTGATTTGATAATGCAGAAGTAATTCCTGAAAATGTGTTCAATTTAGATTATCATTTTCCTCGAATTCTTGAAGATATGAAGTACACTCTAATAATGATAAAATATGATATTAATTATTCTACTCTCTAAAACTTTTAGAGAGTAAAATCTCTCGCACTCTTAAAAATTGAAAATTAAGCCATTCTTTTTTAAGACTGGCTCTATTTCCACTCTTCAGGTGAGACTCCAGAGAATTTACAGAGTATGCGACTTGTTGTATATACAATAAAGATATTACTATTAATAGTAGTTTACATGCTTGAAATTTTGTAAACTTCTAAAAATGAACTTTACATTCTGTATATAGTGAAAATTACAATAATTGATTCGAAAATAGTTTGATAACGTCAGGGAGGAAAGCCAGAACATCATCTCTCTATGTTTCATTGTCTCTTTTATTTTCAGGGTCGCGTAATAGACACGCCGGAAGTGGCCCGAGCAAAAGCCGCGCATCTAGCGGCTTACAATCACATAGCTTCCTCGACACCTGTCGCGTACGATCATTCGCAGATTTACAAGCCACCGGTTTACAATCATGACGGCTATTATGACGGCGACTCGTCAAGTCACCTGTCTCACGATGACAGAGAGATTAATAGTTATAACGATTACTAATTTTGATTAAAAGAACATAAATTTGATTAAAAGAACATGCGGCAACGTGACCGTCAAGTTGACACTTTCGCGATTAAACGATGACGACGCGTTTAAAATCGGCGCGACAAAATTATGAAATTGACGTTGCCACAAAGTTTCACAATTGGAAAAAGCGTTCCTTAATTTCATATGGATGGTAGTTAGTTATACAATGCGTTTTCAAGTTTCGTGATACGTTGTAAATGATATGCACCTTGCATCATCGGCTTTCAGGCTGAACCGTAAGATGCACGCATCGGATTGTTATCTAAGACGCATTTTAGCCTGTAAGAAATATAAAGCATTTCGTTGTTATTTCCTGATTTCCTATTTTATTACAACAGTATGCTCCCAATACTGCTGTTTTGCGTAGATTCCTTTGCGAAACGGGAAAAATTCACGGAATATATTGTGTGTGTATCTATAAGAAAATTCAATATTCGTACTTAAAATGTATCTGTACAGTTATTCCACACACAACAACCGAATTTTAATTTATAACATTATCACATGTAATCTTGTTATACTACCTTGATTATGGAAAAGCATGTTTAATTATGATGTAAGATTATGATTGTTAACGTAGATATATAGAATATTGAACGGAATACTTTTAAAGTGATGCAACATAATATATCCTGTGTTATAATTTATAAAAGTTAAAAAAAGGGCGCAAATTTAAAGAAATATATTTTGGTAGCACGCTACAATAATCAAATCTTAATATCATAATAATTAATTGCAATTCATAATCCATGCATGTAATTTTATTACTGTCTTGACTACAGAAGTTTAATTACAATATAAGATCATGATTGCGACATAGATAGAATGTCGAACAGAATCTAATGTTTCAAGCGACTGGTTCTGTATTACAGTTTATGAATTTATAAATACATAGAAGAAAGAGTGCGATTTAAAGAGATATACCTATTTCGGTACCTTATAATAATCTGAATCTCTTAATATCATAATATGTATTATTGCATGTAATACTGCAATTATCTCGTCAACGAGAAATCATATATTTTATTACAATGTAAGATTATGATTTCTAACTTAGATGGAATATCGAACAGACAATATTTCAGTGATCGATCTTATGTTATAATTTATAAACGTTAAAAGGAAAGGCAATTTTTTAAAGGGATATATTTTAATACAGCACGCTATAATAATCGAATATTAATATCATAATATTATCGCATGTAATGATACTATCTTTACTATGGAAGATCATGTTTACGATGTAAGATTATGTTTGCTAACATAGATAGAAATCAGACAGAATATAACTTTTTAAGTAATCCTGTATTATGATTTAATATTAGAAGGAAAAACGTTATTTAAAGAGATATATTTCAGTGTGTGTCTGTGTCTTTATATATGTACCTTATGTTATAATAAACAAATCTCGATAATATAATCTTATTTCTAGATCTTGACTACAGAGAAGCTTATGTTTAATTATAATATCACGTAAGATAATAATTGTTACAACTTAAATAAAATATTGGATAGGCTGTAGCTTTTTAAGCTATCTATGAAACATCGGCACGGTTATAATTTATAGTTGCAAGAAGAAAAGACGAGATTTAAAGAGATATATCTTGGTACAGGACACTATAAGCAACATCATACCGTTGTCGAGAAACGATGTATGCAACAGGCATACCTGTCAACATCCGCCTGCGGCCTCGCAGGCTGGTTGTCGGCATACCTCGTCGTCTTTTTACATTTGCGAATGAATCCGAGGAATGATTGATCCGGTCAACCATGTCCCGAGCTCCCATTCCGAATACGTCGCAGTCGAATTCAATTCAAGGCTCGCAACATTTTACACGACGACTCCGACATCCCTTGAGCTATCGGTTTCATACGTATTTTTTACGTCGACATCACGTTGACATCATTTACGATATTCCCTCTCAGCCCATAAAGACACGCTAATTTCGAATATTTTATGATTAATAAAAAAAACCTTAATCTTCATTTCATTAAATCTTTGATAGTTATCTTATTTCTTCCTCTTTTGCGTGTTTCCTTTCAATGTCTATTTGCATTCACGTTACATGTATTTACATTTAATTTGATGGAATATAGCTGGCTTTCTCTTATTTTCACTTCTCTTTCGTCAATTTTGAAAGTCGATTTCCTCATAATGAAGCAATTTTCCATAGCAATTTTCCACGCAAATCTCAAAGTATCTTATATAATTACCCGTGTAATTATCTTAGCACAAGGAATCGAGGTTTATCGTAACAACCGCTCGATTCACCTAATCGGTATTTATAGGAATCGCGCTACGAGATCGATGAGTCGGCCCACACATGCCTGAGTTCGAAGGAAAACAACAAGTTAGCCGGCTAATTGCAGACGTCGTTTAATGGGCATTTAAGGCCATGCCCGTATGTGTGCTTATGCTAATAAACAATAGGGTCGCCAGGCGTGCCAAGATTATCTTGATTTTCAAGGAAAAGGGCTTTTGTTCCTCGCGACAGTCACGTCGTTGCATATCTATGCGTTATAATAAAGCGCCCACACGAATGCCAGGAAAATTTCTCATCCAATTTTGAAATGGTGAAAACAAGTGAAAATTTTTATTCGCACGCGTTTAAAGAGTAATTAACAACGCAACGTTCCGAACAGCGGTCATGCGTTACTCATTACGAAATCATGTCGATACTCTACATACGAGATGTACCAAAGTAAAATATTACCACTTTTTAAAAAAGGAGAAACGTGTTTTCTTAAAAACTACACCCTGGTGAAAATTTTTCTCAGAATTTTTCATATAATTTTTCAGAATTTTTATGATTTTTCAAAATTTTTATATAATTTTACAACTTTCTCACATTTTTTATACGAATTGGAACACCTCTCAGAAAATCTACATCTTTTCTCAGAATTTTTCATATAATATATTATGTTAATTATGAAATATCGTAAGATTTCTAAGATTTTTTGTAAGTATAATTTCTGATGAAATGTTATAAAATCTAAACAAATTTTTAAATATTTTTTTAAAAATTGTAGAATGAGAAATTTCAAAATATAATATTTCAGAATTTACTTGTATGAACAATTCTGAGAGAAGATGTAAACTTTCCGAATATTTCTGAATATTTCTTGAAAAATGTTTGAATTCGCTTAAAAATTATGAGAAAAATTTATACTGCTCCAAAAGGTTTGCTTTTACAAAAAATTATCGAATAATTCAAGACTTGACCATTACAAAAATTTTTAATTTAAGTTCCAAACATTGTAAGTGCCAATAAAAATGCAAGTGAAAATGTAGCATCGCCACACCTCATTTTTCTCCGGTTGTAGCAGCACTTTCCCCCCATCGGATATTAGAATCTAGAACACAACACACTTACAACTCATTCATACAATAAAATGCGTTTGCACAATTTTGATACGTACATTTTGCTGTCCTACTATAATGAGTGATAATAACCTCATATTTTTATAGTTATAAATATGAATAATTGTATAAATCATGATAAAACATCAAGATAGGATGGATAAATAAAATAAACCATTTTTATATACCAAATGAAATTGCAATTATAAATGACTATTTTTTAATCGCTTATTATTTACATGGTAATAATAACAAAAATATGTAGAAAATGTAAAGAAATAATTAATCGTCTCTATTCTGACTTTTAATCCTATTTTACAACTCTTAATTATTTTTGCGTAGTTTTTTATCATGTATAATCATTGTGTACATCAGTTATGATAATTATAAATTTCCAGTTGAAGCAGTTATAATTTTCATGGTCAAAACAATTGTAAATGTACACTTGACATTGAAAATGGCTATAAATTATTGTTAAAAACTTTTTTTGCAATGAATTTTTTATAAATGGCTACTTTTAATACAATCTCTCAATCATTTATTAACTTATTTAGAGCGATTTTACTAATTAATCAATTGTGTTAATTCACCATATTTACGTATATACGTAAATATGGTGAATTACAAAGTAATAAGGTTAACAATTTGCCATTATGTGCAAATGTATCTTACAACTCGGTCGTGTTGCTCAACGTTATTACGTTGGCGTGGCGCGTATAATGAATTAACGTAACACACGTTATGAATTTACTACATTTCATTTTAATAAATGTATGAGAGATATGAATCGCTTAAATAAATATTAAAAAGTAGTTCTGCAAGTTTCAATCCATTCTTCCGCTACAAATTTCCTTGAATAAAATTCTCAACGATTTCTAGAAGATATTTTCTCTCTAAAAGATCCTAGAAAATTAATGCGTTTTAATATCTATCAGAAGAAGCTTCCGTTTTTTTTTTTGAGCAAAATAACAAAATTCTTGACTTCTTGAAAATGTTCTCCCGCGAGATATTATGGATTCTTAAACGTCGAGCGGTCGAAGCGGTCTGCATGAGACCAGCACAAAGAGGATTTCGTCAGGAAGTGAGACCTTGAGGAAGTGGAATTTTCGATCGAGCAAAAAAACGTACTTGCACCTGCCGATACATATCGGACGTCGCTCGTCAAAAAGCGACCCGTCCCGATCTCATCCAGGAAAAGTTCTCGATTTCGAGGACGCGCGGCCGACCTTCATTTCGCGCTCTTTTTCTACGTCGCACCTCATACATTTTAATTGCGCCTTGTCCCTTCCACCTTTCGGCAGCTTTGATATCGGCAAGGACGGCCGTTGATCGGTCGCACCTGACAGCATCGGGAAGTCGTGGTATAGTTGTCTTAACACAGTGAACGGAGATCCTCCGCTGGCGGTGTGCAACCTTGTTGATTTTATTTATTTTTTTTTTTATTGAAGATTTTTCTCGCGGATAAATATAGGGATCTGTCAATAAGACACTGACAAATGCAATTATAGGTGTCCAATATCACACTTTTACACCTTTTATTATACTTTTAAATAGATGCAATGAAGAGATTGCGAATACAGAATTAATTGATCCAGATTAAGGCTGCATCCAGTTTGGATACTCAGGTATTATAAGCTTCATTCCGTCTTCTTTTCTCAAATAATGAATGATAAAAATAGAATGAAGCTTATCACTAATCTGTAACTAGACCGTTATATGGGTCTTGGTAAGCTCAGGACATTTTTCTAGTTTTCAAATAGTGTAATGATTTGAAATAATTTTGTTTCACAGTTAGTTTTATTTATGTAGTACTATCATCGTACTATATATTTATAACTAACTATAAGTTCAAACGTTGCAATTCTTAAAGAAAATAAAAAACTAATAACAAAAAGTTAGGTTCCAAGAACTTATGTGTTCCTTTAACACAAAAAATATGTATTATTGTTGCTAATTAAACAATTAAGTTAAATTATATGCAAGATTCAGCATAGAAAAGAACTGATGTATTTGTCTTAACTTTAATTACATCGCTCAGCAGTTAAGCTTCACTTAATACGTTAATATAAATTCACGTGCGCGTGCAGGAAGATGATAGTCTTGCACCTTGCGGTTATACGTCCATGAAAGGAACGCTCATTATCCATCATATTCGCGATAATAAACAAGGCTTCATGGCCGGAGTCACTTTCCACGCAATTCATCAAGCAAAAAGTAATCGACCCTTCGTGCGGCCTACCGCGCCGGACTTCCTGTTGGATCAGGCCGGGCCCTTGGCGGTCTCTCTTGACGATGATGATGAGGAGCGTGAAAGAGCCGGTTTCAACGAAGTTGGAAGACTGTACGAGACTGACCTCGGTGATGCATCCACATCTGAGGAGAGGTGTACCCCTTCCCAGACAGATTCAGACGGTGGCAGAGACTCATTAACGTAATGTCAATGTCAGATCTTTGAGGCATGACACAGGGTGTGGTCCCCTCCTACGGGATTGACGACTCCCTACCAGGATTCACATATATAAAAGGGGATACGAGCTTCAACACAGTACGACATAGCAGTCCATACTTTAGGGCGAGTACTGGTAATCACCCAGCAGCGCTTCATCACGTTGATAAAACATGAAGTCTCTCGTGAGTACCATCGGTCAATGGCGGGTCTCCGAAAGTTAATCTTACGGGCGAAAATTGTATACAATGGTCTATTCCATGATCAACATAACAGTATTGTCAAACACCAATGATACAATATCTATTCATTAGTTTTAATTGGAGCTAATATATTCTACGCCATTAATTTTTTCCGCAGTTAAATTACTCAAATTTTGGAGCCAGATACTTCGCAAATATTTAGGATAATTATGCATAGAATTTACTCGTGCCTTGGTTTTGCAGATTGTTCTATTCGCATTCTGCGCCATCGCGACGGCAACACCAGTCTTGGACACGCCGGAGGTAGCGCAAGCGAAAGCGGCGCATCTCGCCACCCAAGCTTATGAGGCCGCGAGGAACACGATCGGTTATGGATGGCCCGGTTATGGATGGTCCGGTTACGGATGGCCCGCCCTTTATGCACCTGCAATTGCATACGGCGCTCCCATCGGCGCGGATGGCCGAGTGGTAGACACACCTGAGGTCGCCCAGGCCAAGGCTGCCCATCTCGCCGCTCACGCCCAAGTATGACACTCTTGGTTTAGAGACGGTTGCGCAAACGGCAATAGCTATTCGTGACCGATATTCAACGTAGTATCGTTTGTTATTATTAAACGTCGAGAGCCGCCGAGGCAATGTTGACCTACGGTATAGAAATATTACATATATTCAGATGTAAGCCGCGATCCGATCATTTTGTTTCATATCATTTTATTTCAGAGACTTTTTGGTAACGTTATTTCACCTTTTGTGATTCCTTTGCGTCGCGATGTCATATCGTTTAATTAAATATTTATTCACACAGGAGGCTGCCAAGACGATTGGACTGGTTCCATATGGTGCACTAGCATACGCCACTTCGCCTGCATTCTATGCTTACGCTCCACTTGGACCTGATGGCAGGGTAATCGACACTCCTGAAGTAGCCCAGGCTAAGGCAGCACATTTGGCCGCACACGCTGCAGCAGCCCGAAACGCTGTTTAATAAATTGTAAAGTAACCATTGGAAATTGCGTATAAAATCGAACTATCTCTATCCAATTGCGAAAGTACATGCGGAGACACTTGTGCCATGATTAGCCATGTTTTGTATGGATCTGATGTGAGGAAATTTTAACAATAAACAAGCCATTTTTAAGAATTGTATGCTGTTTGGATTCGTTCTTATTAAATAAATTAAATTCGGAACTATTTGATACGCAACAATTCAAAAGATAATAATAATTTTTTTATATTGTGATTTAATGTGTGTTAAATAATCAGAAATAAATAGAAATAATGAGTCTTTAAATACAACGAAATATACACAAACGAGTTTTCGTCGCGATATGTAATTTTGCACCTTCCATCAGCAATCTGGGTCTTTAAACACATTTTCATTCTTTACGGTTCTATCCTGGGTATTTCCTGTCGTGCCAATTTCTGTTCGTGCAAATTTCTCGTAAGTTCTACGAATTAAATTGTGTATTTTATTATTTATCAAATAAAGTTTAAACGTTTTTAAAAAAGATGTGCATGGTTTGCAAAATTAGATGTGTACACAAATTCATACAGAAATATTTTAGCACTAAGATCCACTTTGACCAAATACATATAGGCCTTCTGTTATTTAATTAAATTTATTCTCAGTCCAAATTTGTATCATAATTATTTAAGGGGTAACATCTAGGTGAAAATTTTCAATAAATCAAAAAAATTTTTTTGTCTGAAATGATGCTTTAAAATCTTAAAAATAAGGTGCAATTAGTTTTATACGTAAAAAAAATGTTTTAAAATGGTTTTACAATGATTTTTCTTAAGCGCGGCGCTATCTAAGCGCATCGGAGAAGTGCGTAGCAGTTTAAAGCTTCTGCGTTCTGTAGGTATATAATATCAATGTTAGTTCAAAATGCATTAAGAAAGCAGCTGAAGAGAAGAAACTATCGATAAAAGGACATAATGGAATTACTGTGTCTGATAGGACGTGGAGAAAGCGAGGATTTTTGTTAACTCGACTGTGTGGTCGCTCGCTCCGAAAACATCTTCAAGTGGCAAAAAAATATATCAACATCGCTGCAAATATCACAACTTGCATTTTCAATGATGGATTGTCAAGTATAATGGAAATTATGCAAGTATTATACAACTAACTGGGGCCACAATTGCTATAATTTCTGCGTCGAGGCCGCCGCAGTCTAATCGCGCGCCGCGTTAAGTTTGCTGAGCGCTCGCTTACAAATGCCACTAAGAACGCTCGTAGAGCTTCCACATCCTTCAGAAAAGAGGAAAAGGAAACAAATATCAATGTGGAAAGATAGTTGTATGGTGCAGATATCGTAGACTAAAGATAAATTAAAAATTTCTATAGTTAAATATGAAATAATGTTACTCTCTCAAAACTTAAAAAACGTTTTTCTCGAAACTGTTTTTCTAATTGGCTTGCAGCATAACTTTAACAAACTTTATCCGATCCACTTGAAATTTTTACAGCAGTTGCTAAACTAAATTCTCTAGAGAAGCACACATAATTTGTAAGATCGATTAAAAACTTTTTTTATTATAAATACTTTTTTATTGAATTTTTTGGGTGAAAACGAAACTTTCTAGTCACATGTTCACCGTTCCTACAAAAATCAATATTTTAACATATAAGGGAGTACTTCTCTAGTAAATTTAATGTAGATTATAAAAAAATTTTGCTTTTTGTCCTTAGTGAAAGTGTACGGCACTTCTGCTGCAAGTCCCGAAGGCCTATGAGAAAAACGCAGTCTCACTTATATTGTAGAGCTCCAGCGCCGCCATCTTGACACAAAAAAATTAAATAAAAATTATTTTGTGAACTTAGACATATGTAGGTACATTAAAGGCTTTCAATCCGAATTTCCACTCATCTTATTATTTGACTATAAAAAATTTACAAAGTTACCCTATGTTTTCAGGTGTTCATCTAGATGTTAGATTAACATCCTTAAACCTTTGTTTTAGAAAGTTGTAAGTGTGTTCGTGAATTTTTAGAGAGTGATACACTTGCACACTGTTGCAATTGCTCACAGCCAATCACAGCGACTTCTGCGTAGGGAGTTTTCTTTAATTTTTTTTCTAGCTCTATGGTTGACTTGTGCACAATTGGTTCGTGTGTAATTGATATACACACAATTTTTAAAGATTTTTAAATCATTTTAAGAGTAGGTAAAAAAATAGATTCAAGATTTATATTATAGTGAGGCATCGTTTTGTATTTGATATCGCAAGGGTTATATAATTTCAAATTGTATAAAAATCTAAAAAAATTCTTGCATACTTGTGAAAGCTTTAACGAATTTTTACTTTCGTAGAAACTTACTTTCAGTTGTATTTTAATTATTTTTTAAGCTTTTTTTTTTCATTGGAAAATCTTGTGCAGCACCAGCACTATGCTAGATTTTAATGCTACATACACTCAATTTGTTGGATTTGGTATTTGCGGCAATGAGCTTTCGAGTTCCTAACGCCTAATAATAATAATAATAATACACTCAATTAATAGCTACTACTCGAATTGTACTGATAATAAAAGTACTTATATTTTTTTTTCTATGTACTTTATGAGCGGAGATATATATAATTATACAGACCTAAATTGTTTATTTTACAATGATATTCTAATTTATTTATTTAATTTTTAAAAACTTCAGATTAAGATAAGATTTTTAAATATCAAAATTTTAATGTCATTCACATACTTATTATTAGAAACGCTAAAATTAAAAACAATATTGTTGTATGAAGTTAATTAGAATAATGATTATACCTTAAAGCATGAACATAATCTGCATTTCAATTTGAACTGATTTCCATTATCTTTAAGAAGAAAGAAAACTGAATTTAGTGTAATGGTGCTTTTTTTGCACCAGTTTTGTCTAAAATTACACTGAAAATATGTAAACTGATTTTCACAATGGAACAGTACAATTACACTCAGTGCTGCACTAGTTTCCTCAATAAAAAACGCTATATAGATTGATATTTATTTATCAAAATTCATAATAAAAATCGACTGTTTCTTCAAAGTCCCACATTATCAGCTGAAGAGTAATTAATTTAAATTGTTTTCTAAAAAAATATTCAATAATCACATCATAAAAATTCTAAAAAAGATAAATGGTCCAGACACTGTCATTCTGCATATTACTCGGCCTTCCCGATTTCGAGCGCTTTTCGCGCCATGGCTACCGCGCCATCCTTGGTTTTATGACCGCCGATGAACCGAACAGAGTGCACGAATATGGCGCCTTCAATTCCACAGGCTTCCACAAGGGCATCAGCGCGCAAACCGCCCCACGCTACTGGCAAAAACATCCTGCATACGAAACTTCCCAGTGCTACCGGCATACATTGAACCCGATAAGCGTTATCAGCCTCAAAAATGGCGTACTTTATTGACGGCGACACGTTCATATCCTTCTCCAGTTGAAACAAATGTTCCTTCCACGGTATTGCTTGCGACAACACTATTATCTCTCCGCTCGGATCGACCTTACGAAAATATTTTAAATTTAAACTACAATTGGAATGTCTAAAGCTAAAAAAAAAGATAGAGGTAGAGTTCTCCTTACTTCAAATCGATTTTCCACAGCACGCCGCACGAGATCTCTTGCCGGTAACCATATGTTTTTCGAGTATTGTACAAATTCTAAAAATTCCTCCAGAACCAAAGCCATAGCTTTCTCAAATTGTTTCTCGATATCCACATCCTGACTATTCCACTGAGGATTCAATCTGCTTACGCGCGCGCTTAAGTCGGTAACTATTCGATATCTGAAATAAACGCAAGTGCAATAATTTTGAAGAAGTTGTGCAATGTATCATCATAAGTGTCTACTTACAATGGCTCAGCATCATACATGGGTATGCCGTTATCTATACCGTCAATTTCCTTGATTAGGGTGTCGTAGATCTTCTTGAAAATCTCATCGATGATTCTATCCTCTGTTATATTTGAAAGTATATTCCTTAATATCTCATGACCGAAATGGCAGTAGATCAGTCCGGCACTGCTTAATCTTATTGTCCAATCGTATCCTGGTTTTTTCATAACGGTACTCACCGATTCTTGGAATTCTCTGTGTGATACGAAGAAAGAATAAATAACACAATGCGACAAAAATAGAGATTTTATTTAATGGTGAAAAAAATTTTCATAATATCATATAATATCTTCAAAAATATGTTTTAAATTTATAAAGATTTCTGAAAAAAATACTTTAAACTTTTTCAGATTTTATACACGCTCCATGCCTGTAAATGAATAGAAATGCATTCAGGATTGAAAAGCATACATTTTAACATTCGTGAATCAATATTTCTGAAAATCTGAATCCATTTCAATTCATTTCAATCTATTTCCGATGCTGGGAGAGATATAGTATAGTTAAGTAAGTCTAATAAACTCACCAATCTAGAAAAATAAATTAAAAAGTATGCTAAGTTTACCTCATGTGATGGTCATATCGATGTCTGGATGGATCATACTCTCCACCAACGTCCACCACGATATCACAAGTATCCAAGACACTCTGACTTCGAGATCTAAAAATGTAATGGGATATCTATGGATTCTGCAACCCAATACGTTCTATTTATTTTATTTTTATATTATAATTTATGTCATTTAACTAATGTCCTTTGCCAACTTTATCAACTTGATTTAATTACTCAACAAATATAAAAATTTATTATTTATTACATGTTATGTATTGATTATATGTTCAGGATATATTGAGTTATATTGGATAATATTGTATCAATAATTATGCTATTAATGTCTATATTTCTATAAACCAATGTAGATTAACTTTAATCTTGATTTAATTTACTCCTTAGAACTAAAAAGACAAAAAGTAAGTTAAACCAAGATTAATGTTGACCTACATTGATAGAACAGTAGGGTTTCAGCTTTAACTTTGTTACAATTACCTCACTATAGAAGCATCCTTATACTGCGGCAGTAGTTTCAGGAGCGCGCAGGCGAGGACTTCATCGCAATGAAAAGTCCCGTCGTGCGTACCGATCCTGACGGCTGACTTGCTCGACATCGTTTTGAAAGTGAAATCGAATAGGCACGTTTCCCGCCACGTGAAAAATTTGAAGAATCCACCGGAACGCGCGTTTCTTGGTAATCGACTAAAAACTCGAATCATCGTGCTAAATTACGACTTGAAGCTATATCAAGTAAATGTCCAGTATTACTATCAATCTTACGAATTCTCACCAGATTGTAGCGAAACGTGAATTCTGCTAGAAACCTCTTTACATGTAGAAGTAATCCAAAGTAACCTTTAAATTGAGGTTATGTGTCTCAATGGTGCATATCGCTGACTATACGTTTTATAGAAATACATATATATTGTACTTGATCTTTTTGAATCCAAAATCTTTTCCCTACCGGCGATTGGTTGATACAAATCGAATTTCTAATAGGACGACATACATAACTTGCTCGCTAATATTTTTAGGTTAAGTGAGAGTTATTCAACAACGTGTAATTTCCCACGCGAGATTTATCAATTGTTTACTCCTTTAATTTAATTATTCACATTCTCCTATTATATTGCCATATCTCATCAGATTATAATTCTAAGAAACGTAGTTTTTAATTTTCCAAAGGGAAAAAGAAATGTGTTTTAAATATAATCTTAATGTATTTAAATGTATTTAAAATTTAAAATACATTTAACCTTCCGAAGATGATGTCAAAATCTATAATAATGACACTGTGTCTGTAAAACTCACTTATTTTTATTAAAAGCATTAATATACATTTATAATTTTAAGGAACTCACAAATAAGTCAAATAAAAAAGAACAATACTACGTATATTTTAATAAGAACAATCCAAATTTGCAGATGCAACATAAAAAATTCAATTGTTTATATTTATATTTTTGTGTAAAGTAGCAGTTGTTACAATAATAGATATTAGAATTAAAAACTAATAGTAAATTCAAGCTTTCAACTTGTGTCATTTTTCTTGTGAGAGTGCAATATATGTTTTATTGAAACTGTAGTAACATTAGGTATTAGTCAAGTTGTTTATATTATGTTTTTATATAATAACTTTTAACGTACTTACAGAATGGTACAAGTGACTGGCCTTGTAGCAATACGATTCCACTTGATGCAATAGTTTCTTGTCATTGCCAGTTTATAGCCTGCTGCTACTATGTTATTTTAGTTCGTTTAAAGCTGGTCTAGGAAAATGCCAAAACGTACTTGTCCCTTCAAAGGGGACCGTCATCTGTTGCCACAGATGAAAATGCATGTAGGAGAAAAGCAGGTGGATAACGGTGTATCAAGTGACCAGCGGATGAGAGATGTCTATAGTAAGTATTAAGTTCGCTTTGTGAGATGTCATATGCTCTCTTTTAATCTTAAAACTTGTTCCTACTGAAGCTGATTGTGTTGATCAGCATACTACTTTCCTCTACTTTTATAAAAAGGAAGGAACTTAGTTGAAACAGTATGTCAATTCAATGTGGATGAGTCTTTACATTTGGCTTTATGTATACTTCCAGGTAGGACCCTGAATTTGCTTAAAGCAGGTGCGAAGACACTCTCCCATAAATTAAATACGTCAGGGCAAATGGATTCTCTAAACCTATCTTTACCTCAATGTCCATCACCTTGTAAATTCAAATCTATATCCAATATGAAACAGATGCTGTTGACTGACAAATTGCAATTGAAAACTAGTGACAAAGTTGTCAATGTGGGTGCACATTGTAGAATTATATTGGCATTTGGATAGCATCTTATATAATTTGTGACTATTTGTTGTTCTTCCAGGATATTCGGGTAGATCTCTGCGGATGTTACCGATTGATAGATCGATCTATAGTAAGCGCGTGTTATTACTGTGATCAGGCATTGTGTTCCTCTTGCCAGTCTGTGTGCGCCAATTGCTCAGAATTGTTTTGTCAGAATTGCTCTCTACCTGTGTAAGTTATTAGTTATGTATGCCTTTATAAAAGCTTCATATGTGCATAACTGTATGCGTTGTCTCATTTCAGATATAACTGTGACGAACAAATCATGTGCCTTAATTGCTATCGATAACTATCAAAAAGAAAGATATTTTTACGTGAGCTTTTTATGAAAATCGATATTTATTTTATAATATTATTAATGTAAAAAGAAAATTGTTATAATATATTTTAAATATCATTATTATGCAATAAAAATTTACAAAATGAAAAAATAAAGTATAAATCTATGCTAAAAAAAAAGGTTTTTTTATCTTATCCTGTAGGTGTCTTATAAATATTAGATAATGTTTGATTAGTATGTAAAAAATAAATATATTTAATATAAAAATTTTTAAATATAAAAGTAACGAATAACATTGTTGCTCATATTTCTTTTTTATTTAATGAGAGTTGTGATTGTAGCTTAGGATTTCTTATATTTTACAATACATCTAAATAGATTATGATTCTCGCTTCTCTTTCAGTTGTAAATCACAATCAATCGAAGATTTTTAATATGAAATCTTCTGAACTCATTAAAAAATCCTGGCTGAGGTAATATTTTTCGCAGTAAGTTCTTTACCGAATTAATGTAGGGGAGGATTATTTCGTATAGGAATGTTCAAATGTTTCAGCTCCTCATTATATTTATATTATTAGCGTTTCAGATTGATTGTAGTTAATATCCGAATATTTCGGCGCACAGTCACATCTGAGATAATTAAATTAAGAATATATATTGTATTCATAATATCTAACGTTGACCGATCATTGGCGCTGTCTACAGTATGTATGTTATACATTAAAAAATATTTAATTTAATTTAAAAAACTTAGTTGAGAATATAACAAACTTTAAAAAATTTGTTTAATTTTTTCAAAATTTCCTAGTACAGTTTTTATATAAAATAGTTTTGTATTTTATATTTTGTATTTTAACATTAAAAAAAAGTGTATGAATTTCTCACAATGTATAAAACGCATATAAAGTATATAGAGAGTATAGAGACATATATAGAAACTACTTATATTTTATAAAATATATGTAAAATATAATTTTTCTCATTTACTATTTGAGTTAAGTACGTCTGTATATAGTTTCCCAAAAGTGTGAAAACCTCATAATAATTTTTGTAAAAACGAAGATATGAGAAAACGATATTTCAAAAAAATATTTCTAGCTTTTGGCGCGAGTACTGGTCAATGACATAGTACGTAAGAACTATTTTAATTTATTAATACGCAAAGTGAAAAAAAAAGTTTTTTTTTTAAGTTAAATAGGAATTTAGAAATTTCTTCGATTGGCCTTCTCTCAAAGCCACAGGCGAGATTAGATTTTGAAAAAGTCTGTTGCAGTCGCGATTTATTACAAATTTTCAGCGTCACCTTGTTACTGCAATCTTTTCTTCAATTAACGTAAAGGAGAAGAAAACGTGGTCAACTCCATACTTCATACTACCGTATAACCAGTAGGAATATTCAGGGATACTCTGTAAAAAAACGCTGTCCAGTATATTAATATCACAAATTAAATTGATGTGAATTGCAACTGCGACATGTTCTCATGTCTGTACACAGAATTTTAAAGAGAAATAACTTTCCACACTTTTGAGAAACCCTGTATAATGAGATAAGACTATATTGTTCATATTTGTATTAATTACAATGAAAAAAGTTATCAAATCCTGTTATCAAACATTTATAATTAGATAAATCAGTATTATTTATACATCTTAATATATAATGTCTATAAAAATATATTAACTAATTCGTTTGAGCATAAATATCATTCAAATTAATTTGTCAAGTAACAAAGTCTTATACAAATTACTGATATTGCTTTTGAGATGCAGCTTATTTTTGATGTGACAGATGAAAATTATCTTGTGAATATTATAATAGAATTATTAGTTGTGACTTTTTACATTTTTCTCTTAGTTTTATTATAATATTAAAAAAAGAATTATTGACAACATTCGATCAATTTTCTGCAAAATTAACAGAAGGAAAAATCCTTGTTAGATAATACTCTTATAAAATTTATACAGAAGTTATGTCCGCAGAGTTCTTCACGTTTTTACGATAATTTGAAAAATCCACAGCTAAGTCAATTTCATCTGTTTCCTCGCAAAGAAGATGATCTTCCTCGACTTTTGACTTTCCAAATATTCTGTAAATAGATTTTGTGCAATGCGCTAACATTACTTTTAATATTAGCTAATTTTTCATTATCCAAATAGATGTATATGTGATAATGGTATATAGCATAATAACACATTATATTAGTTTTATAAATGCACTTCGATAAATTATGTATTTGTTATTTTTCCCAATGGAGATGTAATGTATTAACAGCATGAATAACATAAAAATCTGCATAAAATGTACTTCTTTTCATGTAAAGTACATTCTATGGAAGTGATTACTGCAAATGTATTAGTCGCAAGTAGGATTAGGTAATGTAATTAAAGATGCACATATGAGTATTTATCCATCGAAAATATTTGTACAGTAGAATAAAATTCATACATTATACTCATACAATTTTTCCGAACATTCCACAGTGTAACCTATTTACATATTTCACTAATTATCTATATAATATTTATTCATGAATTATTTAATCTCATTCATTATTCATCATAAAGAACTATATCTATAACGAAGATAATTTCAATTAGATAATACATTTCTCCGCAGGCGAGAACGTTCTTTTTCTCAGTCTTATATTTTGTTATAAGTAACAAACCAGCATTTCTTGAGAATAAGTGGAACATATGAAAATTTGTAACATATAAATCTTCTAGCAGAAATTATAATTTTAATCAAATCATTATATCCAGTCATTGTATCCAGTCATTATATCCAGTCATCATATCCAGTCATTATATCCAGTCATCATATCCAGTCATTATATCCAGAATAATATAACTCATACATGAAATGACAGCTTGATTTTAGAAAACACATACAGAATGATTCTTAATATTCAATATATATCAATATCAATTTCTTTTCAACTCTCTCAAATCAGAAGTTAGGCAGAAGTTGGATTTTTCATACTTTTGAAAAATTTTAAGAAGTGAAAATTATTAAGAAAATATATTTCGAAAGAAAATTGTAGGAAAACATTGATTGATATTTTGAAATTAAAATCAAAATATGCAATTAAGAATCATCATGTATAAACATTTTATATATAGGGTGGCTGGATTGTACGGCCCATTCGTCTCGAACAGGTAAAGCGGACTAAACTAAATCGAAAAGTCCTGTACTTTTTTGCAATGCTCGCAATAATTAATGAGATATTAATGTCTAACGATAACCGAATCCGCGCGTCCGCCCGACCTACTATTGCCGAAGGTACGGCCTACCGAGCGCACGGCGCGCGAAGAGCGAGGATGACCTAGCAGGCGCGCCGCGCCGTTCGAGCTTAGAGGCTCGCGGCAGTGAGCGGAGCGTTTGCCCTATTCCCGCGCGCATTAAATATAATATCTCATTAATTATTGCGAACATTGCAAAATAGTACAAGACTTTTCGACTTAGTTTGGTCCGCTCTATCTGCTCGGGACGAGTGGGGCTGTTCAATCCAGCCACCCTGTATATTACAAAGTATATTTTACAAGATCTATGTTTATCAAAATATGTACTTAATTAAATTATATAAGTTATTTACAAACAGTATTAAGCATGAAGTTATTGATTAGTTACATATGATTATATTATTCGCAAACAATAATTATAAACACAATATTCAATAAGCAATAAGTAAAGAGAGGGAAGAGCATAAGATGCATTATCAAAAATAATTTTGGCATTTTGTACATGGTTAGTATAAGAAACAAATAATTTCCTCCCAGAGTTAACATCAGTTAGTTGTGCAGAATGTTAAGCAATGGAATTGCTGCCAATGGAGTTTTGTAAACGCAACGTATTCATTTGTCTATACCTGGACAATGTGGATGTCGATCTATTTATTGGTACGACCGAATCATCCAATCCCCGATGAAGTGATATCGTATCCAATTCGATCGTTCGAGCTGTGGAATGGGCTTGCATAGCTGCAGTATATTCGGAAGTTTCCAATGTGGCTTTAGTTGGTTTACGATAACTGCATAGATAATTAACATTAAAATATCCTCTTCATTATGAAATAATATAATTTTTCTCTTTTTTTTTAAACAAAAATAAATAAATATTTTAAAAATTAAAAAGGGATACAATTACTTACAGTTTCAATAATAAGGAACTTCCTACTACTGACACGCTACTTAAAGCCATGGCGGCGGAAGACATCCATGGTTGTAGGAAGAAACCAAAGGAGCTAAATACCCCAGCAGCTATGGGAATGCCCAGAAGATTGTAGACACTAGCGAGTAAGAAATTCAGTCTTATCCTACAGACCGTTTTTCTCGATAGATCTAAACACGCGATTACGTCCAGAAGATCGTTCTGCAAAAAGATTTGACATTATTTTCATGTAACAATTTGTAGGACATATTACTTATTGGTATATGACTTACGCGCATCAAAACCACGTCGGCAGCCTCCACAGCAACATCTGTTCCCGATGCGATAGCAATGCCGACATCTGCTTGAGCTAGAGCCGGACTGTCATTGACACCATCTCCCACCATGGCGACTCTCAGACCCTGATCCTGCAGTCGCTGAATTTTAGCCACCTTGTGAGATGGTAAGACTTCCGCGAAAACTTTGCTGATGCCAACCTATATATTCCCAGGAAATAAAGCCAATGGAAATTAATTTTATCTCAGAAATTAAATCTTATAAGAGGATCTCATCATTTCATACCTGTTTGGCAATCGAAGCCGCGGTTTTCCTGTTATCGCCCGTCAAGAGAATTACCTGCAATCCCATTTTCTTTAAGGTGTAAACGGCAAGATGTGCTTCGGGTTTCACCGTATCGGCGACACTGATCATGGCGACAAGCATATTGTTTATTGAGACTAGGACTGCGGTGTGTCCTATGTCCTCCTCGGTAACCATTTGTCTCTCAACCTCCTCCGGAATATTAATCGCATTCCGGCGCATCCATTCCCGGTTACCGATGCAAACCTCGTACATGTCGTCTAAGTCACCTGGATCACCACGCATACCGGGACTTAAAAGTAATTGTAGATCTATGTTTTGCTTCTCTTGTGTTATCTCGGCAATCGGCATAGCTTCGATCGGTACGTTATTGAGAATGTACGTTCCAACTGGCGAATCGTATGCATGATTCATGTAGTTGACGATTTGTTCCGATTTCAATACTTCGAATAGTGCGCCGTCCAAATGAGTTACTTTACATTTTAAACCGCAACCAGCAACTGCTTGGAAATTCGAGTACTGGCCAGTAGTCGTCAATCCGAGTGTCTCTTTCACAAAGCGTACGATCGCTTCAAAAAGAATTAACGATCATTACACGTTTTCGCGTAATTAAACATTAATGTAAATGTAATTACACAAGAAATATGATGTTTACCTGATGCGATAGGATGCTCGCTGTTTATTTCCGCTGTGCCAACGACTAGCAGCATCTTCCCCAGTGAACAGATTCTCTCTTCCACGAATAAAGCGATCTTGGTGACGGTAGGAGTACCGTGCGTCAATGTTCCCGTTTTGTCAAAGAGAACGCATTTGACTTTGTGCGCATTCTCCAGCGGCTCAGCGCCTTTAATCAGAATGCCGTTCAGCGCGCCTACGCCTGTACCAACCATAACCGCGGTTGGTGTTGCCAGACCGAGCGCACAGGGACAAGCGATAGCGAGTACTGCCAGGGCACTTCTGAAAGCGTACTGAAATATGATCTCCGCGCGATTCATACCGTGCTTATTGATCTGATCATTGTGTGATATGGGCAGTTGCTCTATATTTATGTAGCCGATGATAATCCAAATCAGTAGCGTCACTATGGAGACTACTATGACCAGAGGTATGAAATAGCCGGCTATCTTGTCAGCCAATTGTTGAATAGGTGCTTTGTTCGTTTGCGCCTCCTCCACCAAGCGAACGATCTGCGCCAGCGTTGTGTGTTCGCCTGTGTGAGTGGCGGTGACAAGCAATGGTCCATTCTGATTGATTGAACCGCCGATTACCAATGAACCTTTCTTCTTTGGCACTGGCATACTCTCACCCGTAATCAGACTTTCGTCGCATGCAGATTGACCGGACAGTACGCGACCGTCAACGGGCACTTTGGCGCCTTGGACCACTTTCAGTACGTCGCCGCGTTGCACCAGATCGATGCTTATCAAGCGTTCCGATAGTATTTCATTATTGGATCCTAACGAAACCAACACAGCATCTGTGGCTTTCAAAGATAATAGTTTTGAGAGAGCTTCGGATGTTTTCCCCTAAAAGCGAAATATATTTTAAAGTTATTTTTCATATATATAGTGATATATTTTATATATCTTTTTACATAGAAGAAATTGAAATATAAAATACCTTCGCTACATGCTCGAGCCATCTTCCCAGACTGATGAAAACAAGAAGCATCGGTGGAGTGTCGAAGAACGTTTGTGGACTGACGGTCTCTTTTATTATTATAGCGGCAGTGAGAACGGCGATGGAGTAAAGATATGAGATCGTGGTAGTCATTGAGATTAAAACGTCCATGTTAGTCGTACAATGTCTCAAAGCTTTATAGGCTTGCACGTAGAAATGCCAACCGCCAAAGAACTGCGCGCGCGAATAGT
>NW_017304228.1:5091519-5100613 GCF_001594115.1 Trachymyrmex septentrionalis | reverse complement strand
TCAAAGCTTTATAGGCTTGCACGTAGAAATGCCAACCGCCAAAGAACTACGCGCGCGAATAGTAAAAATGCGAATAATTAATTCAAAACATTCACGGCGAGATACAGTAAAGATAAATATATCTATCATATTGCACATACCTGCACTGGTGTGGAGAACACGAGGAGCAATAGATTTTCCCAGGAAAGCCCAGGCACTATGCAACACATCTCTTCGTGCGTTTTATTACCATAAGACATAACTATCATAAAATACGTCATCGTTGCCATACATGGACCTCCGAAAATCAACGATACCAAGAACGCCGTTCGCCATTTACTTATCTCTTCTCTGCGACACAGACAATGATCATTAAAAACTCTTGTATATCGCAATGCATACATTATTCATAAAAATTGTATTTACTTTTGATCCAAGTAATCTCTACTCTCTTTATCTCGATTGCTAAATAGTTGGGCCGTAAACCCTAATTTATTGATACATTCGACGATATCTCTGATACCAGTCTTTTCCACGTCGTACTTGAACTTTCCCCGCTGCGTTGCTAGAGCAACCATCGCCGATCGTATACCAGGTAGCCTCTTCACGGCCGATTCTATTTTATTCACGCACGATGCGCACGTCATGCCCATGATCTGAAATCAACTTGTCACTCAGGATTGTGCTACGTAAGATGTATATACGAAATAGTTATGTTCAGAAGACAAAGCCACTGAGCGTTCTCAGTAATTCTTTATTATGATTGATTTGTATATTTAGATTCAGCAAAGTACTAAATGCAAGAATCAGGCTATGGTTCACTTGATACTACAAATGACTGACCAATCAGAAAAAAGAATCATTAAGCGCTCGTTGAGCGACTTTACCTTCTAAATGCAGATATTATCTAACTTTCTACATAATTTAGATTAAAATTTCTTTTAAAAATCTTTTATCCAAGCACATTCAAAAATTGCGCCATTATAGACAAGTGGGATTTATTTACCAATTAAATGGCCAAAGAGATATTTGTTTTCAATTAATATTAATGCCACAATCTGAAAACATAACTTAAATCTTCAACTATCTTACTTTTAATTCGACATCGCCTTCTCCACTCCCACATTCCTCGATTAAGGTCGTAGGGAAACCCAATTCTGATATACTGGAAGCGATATCCCCCGCTCTTATTTTACTAGGATCGTATGTGACTTCTGCCTTGGCTGCCATCAAAGCCACTAATATGCTATTTACGCCGTACAGCTTTTTGCAGTGTTTCTCTATCGCAGCAACGCAGGAACCGCAAGTCATACCCTTTTTCATAAAAAAAAAAACCAATCCATTATCCAGTCGTTTATAATGCTAACGCGAAGCGTTATATCATAGTTACATGGAAAATTTGTAAATATGTACAAAAATACAAGACATAACGTACTGCTACATGCAAGAAGCACTTTTGTTCTTTCGATAGTTCTTTGATATCACCAGCTCCGTTTGCTTGCAATATCACCTCCTTCTCCACCTTCTTCTTCTCCACTTCTTTCTTTTTCTTCTTTTTATTAAGAACGAGATCCGATTGCGATCTCTCAGTGTCGTCCGTTTCTTTCACATATGCGTTGAAGCCCAACTCTTGTATATAAATTGCTATCTGATTGGGCGTTAAGTCAGTACTGTAATAAATTTTGGCTTCTTTATTCTTCAGGCTGATGTTCACGTTCTTTATACTGGGCTTTTTGGACAGAGCACCTATAGAAGAAGATATATACGACTCTTACAGGAAATGTCGGTTCTAAGTATTGTAATATCTGAATACAAAGTATAAAATTTCAAAATTTCAAACATCAGTTATTGCTTATATATGAACAAGATTGACAATGATTGCTCGCTCATATACAAACAATCATTGATAATCAATCTTGTGTTCATATACAATCTGTTTTTTAAATAAATGCAAAAATTACAGATAGAATAAATAAGAATTTAGATCCCTTAATATCCAGTTTTCAGATACTGGTATCGATGAATGCTGAGTCACGCACTCCGAGTTTATTTTATCTTCAGATGTCAACTCACCGGTGATGTTTTTAACACATGACGTACACGTCATTCCTTCTATGTGTATGAAGCAGATACTGGTGCTAAGTACTGAAGAAATTTTCTCTTCGTATTCCGTAGACTCATCAGACGGGGTAGCGGTGAATCCCATTTCCTCGATCGCCTCCGCCAATATTTGTGGTGTAGTCTCGTTGGTCTTATACTTAATATAGCCGGCTTTCTCCTCCAAAATCACCCTGAGGTTAACGACATCGGGCCGTTTGCCGATTATCCTTTCGATGTTCGTCACGCAACTCTGGCAGGTCATGCCCTTAATGTTAACTTTAACCGTGTTGGTCTCCTCCACGAGCTGCCGTGCTTCCGACACGCGCGGTACGCGTACCAGGTGCGTTGTACCCTCGTAATCGGTGTCGTCGAAGCCATCCCTGTAAAATTTAACAATAAATTCAGAATTGTGCAACGCGTGAGTGATTTCTATAGCTTTGGCACAATGAAACTAAGACATTATTGATCTTAATTTAGTTTTTCGCAGAATATAATGTATTTCATTGTTGAAATTTAGTGCAATATGATGTGTGAAAAATACTAATTAATAATAATCTGAATTTTACTAGTTTTTTATGTAAAAATATGTATAAAAATTAATCGCTTTAAGGTGACTTTTATATATATCTATATGATGCTTTCACGTGGAAAAAAAACAACTTCAATCCCTCTCAAAACTATTTTACTTTCATTTAAAACATTTTTTCGTACCATCCAAAATAAGTAAAATATTCAAGTTAAATGGACCTCACCCTGTATAATATTTATATCATACATATAATGATTATATATTATAATATTATTGTCAAATATTTAACATTATAATAAATGTAATATATATATGTATATATATATAATAATTGTGCAGAATAAATAAAAAATATGTTTTAAAATTTTGTAAGCATATTCTTAGATTAAAAAAAACAAATGTTTTTATTGATGATAATACTGCTATTGAATGAATATTAGGTCGCAAATGCTTCGAGATAATGGGCACATGCAATAGTATTACATATAATGGTTTTAAAAGTCAAGTATATTTTTTTGTTTTCACACATGCCTAAACATGCTTGACCTGATTTAGTTATTATTTCAAATTTATTTGTGTTCATTATTTCGATAATAAAGCATTTGCGATCAAATGTTCATATTACATTTATTCTTCTTTTTTATCCAGGAACATACTCATTTATCTTTTGTTCTTTAATACATTTACTTTACTATTATCTTAATAAATATATTGCCTAATACTATTTTAATAAATTAGCAATCACATTTTATATTTAGACTTTCTTACTTCTTTTAACGATATATTTCACATATTCTATTCTAAAGCCTTATGTCCATGATAATACTAGAAATCGCTCGGAGATTTTGGAGAGAGAAAGAATTAACAAATTATATTTGAACAATTTAATCACATGATAAATATTAGTTAATTCTTTTTTCATTTGAGATTTCAGACCATTCTAGCATTCTAGACCCAATTTCTAGCATTGTGGACCCAAGATTTAAGATAGACACAAGACGATTGAAGGATTGTGTGATTATCACACAAAATAAATTGCGAAATGACTAGCCACGATGCAATATTTTTTAAACCGGTTAATACTTTATTCACTGTGATAATCTTTTTTATACATTTGCGCAACTCGTCTGACTGATGCGATAAACTGAGAAATCTCATATTCATCATTATGTGAATAAACAGTATCGTAGATAAGATATCACAAAAGTTTCGGGGAAATTCAACAAAATTTCAAGTTAATAGCGTGCGCTATATGTGCTTTAATTTACAGTAGATAATTTCAGCTGATGTTTAACATGCAATGATCTATCGCCAGAAGACAATGGAAAGAACCTCAGCCGGTCATACATATCTCAAATTTCGTTAAAAATTCTCTTTATCTGCAATCCACGGCTCGCGGATAACAATAGTATGTCGACTGCGGAAACAAATTTCTCAGCGAGCTCTGCAGACAATAATATTCATTGAAGTTGCATTGTAAATTATTGTTGCATTATAAGTTGCATTGAACAAAGTTGTATTGTAAACGTCACGCAGATAAATTGATTCACTCGAATACTACGCAGACAGAGGATTATAATTTATAAATTTGATATTAAAATATATAATTATATATGAGAAGAACAGCTTTGTTAAGTTTAAAAATTTAGCTAGATACAAATCTGAAAATAATTTTATTAAAAAATCAAAATAATTATGTAGAACGTTCAAATTGGTTCCTAAAATGTCAATTTTTTTTAGTATTGTTCATATTGTTTGAGATTCTTATACGTAATTATTTTGATGGTAATCCGACAAAATTATTTTCAGATCTCTACCTGACTAAAATTTTAAATTTTATTACTTTACTTTAGCAAAGTCGTTCTTTCCGTGCAGTCAAGAAACTGAGAAGAGAGTTAATGTACGAGTTCATTTCGTTTCAATTCGATTTTTCGAAGCTATTCTTGTGTCATGCTAATGAAAAAGATGCTTAAGAGAAATTATGTAGATAATCATTCCTAAAACTATTCAAAAATCGTTGAGATCCATTCGAATCTCCATTTATTTTAAATTTCATTTGATCTACAAAGAAAAAGAAAATCAATTAAATCTCGAGCAATTTTATAGAAATCGTTTCCTAATAACTTCTTGGAAACGTAACATTACGTAACAATTAAGCAATTCTCCAAAGAGCTTACCAGAAAGTATTAACGGCGCCATAAGTTTTGCCGACAAGAAGAGGCAGCCTTTCTTCACTATTCATCATCAAATAGAGTCTGAAGTTTTCCAATACTAAACCTTGAAATTTTTTTAAAAATATTTTTGATGCAATATTTTACGCCATGATTTCTTATCTTCTTCAATTCAGACTCTCGACAATTATCTATCGTTCGGCATGATAAATAAGCACGCAGAAATGAAAAAAAAAAAAAAAAATTTGGAACAAAGTTATATTTTCAACAAATCGAAGTAGATATTTGCTAATTTAAAAAACTGTCAATTTTTTATGTTGAGATATAAGGGCTGCGTTCAGGAAAACCAATTATGTAATAACATATAGCGTATGTGACTTGTTCTTTAAAACATTGCAATAATCGAGTAAATAAAGTAAGGAATATCTTTCTTTTAAGTAATTATTTTTCTGAAATAATTTTCCAGAAACATGCTTGGCTGTGGGCAGAGAGCACGCTATCAGCACTAATTACATCATTTTAGCCTTCTTTTGCGTCCAATGAACGATAAAGATAGAATAACACAATAGATAATAGCGTGTTCCACAAATATAACTAAAGATATTAGCCTCTGAAAAACTATCTCAGAAAAATGATTACTTCAGAAGGATGTCCCTGTTTTTATTTACTCGAGTTTGTAACAAAGTTTTAAACAATAAGTAACATACGCAACATGTTTCTACGTAATACGATTTTCCTAATAAATGAACGTTACGAGACAAGTTCTCGCGGGAAAATTTTACGTTATCAAGGAAAATTCTACTTCATTGTCCGCCTATCTATTGTCGCGTTTTGATAAAAACCGCGATACAAAATCGTGATTCGATTTCAACCAACGTTAACAAACCGAATCGGATTTCCTATCGCTATTCACCATGAAAACTTTAACGTCCAACTATCGTCCGACTATTTCAGACACACTGTGAAGGAAACGATCGTCAATCGCGATCGGTCCCCTATAGAAATGCGATTTTTCGCCAGCAGATTGCAGAAAGGTGAACGTTCGCGATTTCTACGATCACGCGAATCAAAGGCGGCGTATAAGGTGGGGAACGCACGGCACCAAAATATTACACGGTACTCGACACGAATTGATATCACCGAGCGACTGATAAACTTCACTAATCGCCTGTCCCACGATCGGTTGCTCACGCATCGCCTTTTTGCCCACGGCACTTCTTTGTCGCGCCCAACAGAGAGGATAAAAGCCGGACGATTGCGCGTAGCCAGCTGATATGCGACCAGCTCGGCATACGTGACAATGCCGACCTGGAGGCGTCGAAGGACCGTTCGATGAAGAGCTCGAATATCTGGAATTCCATGGAAGATTAGGGGATAATCGAGATTAAATTGATTTCACCCTCACGAACGAAGACTGAACTTTCCCTTAAATATTTTCCTCGTTCTATTTTCATTTCGAGGAAATAATTTTCAATTCATGGTAGGAAAAATTTAAATTTAACATTATGTGTCCCAAACAATCCACTCAAATTTATGTTGATCAAGAGTATGATCAACGCGGTGCTACAAATGCTTTAAAGCAATTTTGGTTAACTTGTAAAATTCTTTTTTGTAATTGGTCAACCAAACACTTCAAGCATTTGTAGTGAGACTTTGACTGCAGCCTTATATGTCTCACGTGTCAACACATGGGAAAACAAAAAAATAATAATATTTTTAAAACAATAATAATTTACAAAGATAAGATCACACACTCACAATATCCATACACACATAAACTTAGAATGATAATTTGAAATGATAAAGATAAATGAATAATCCTTCCAAATTACTCTTCATTATACCTGCATTTGCCATTAAACTTAACACATATGATACCAAAAATGGACTATCTTATCTCTAAATTATTGTTTTAGATATACTATAATATTATTATTCCATGTGTTGACACGTAAGACCTAAATCAATATAAGTTGAAATGAACTATTTATTAAATTTAAAACATTTCACTGTTTTAAATTATACACAGAATTGTAAAATTATCGAATATCGGACATGTTAACGCCGAGACACTACTGTGTCTCCAGATATCGGATATTCGAAAAGAATGTAACATCGGATATCCGATGTCTGATCGGATATCCGAGAAGGCAATTTTCCAAGTCGGATATCCGATATTTTCCGGATTCCGGGACAATGTTTAAAAAAAAGAGAGTAAAAAGGAAAAGGGACTGTAAGGGAAAAATAATGATAATAATTATGATTTTAATGTTATCATCCGAGTTTGATTATCAATAGAGATGATAACTGTAGAGAAAAAAATTATAATTTTGCAGCAATATATAAAACATTATAGCATTATGAGTATACATACTTATATATTTATAGAACATTTATATAATAAAAATTTAATGTATCTTATCCAAACATTTATGTTAATAATCATAAATTTATATCAATTATTGATAATGTCAGCGTTCTTTAATTACTTCCGGGTCTTCGGAATCCTTTTTATATGAATGAAAATTTGCCTAGGGTTGACTTTAACAATATGTCGTATATCAGTGGTACCATTTTATCCTTCCAGTATTCGATGAACAACAAGGACAAAAGATGCAGCAAGCGCTTCATGTGTAATTCGGAACACGCTCTATATCCTATTCTTGTTTTACATCTAATGAATAATAAACATAGAATGACACGATAACGTTGATATCGCGTTCCCCGAATACAGTCTTAGCGGAACTTCTTGCACAATTTATCTTCTTTTTTATCTAACGTAAAAAGAAAAAAGAAGAAAGATGAACTGTGTACAAAGTTCAGTTGAAAGAAATTGAAGTGCGCATCAATGACGCAAATATAACTTTCGATATAAAATTTGAACTGGATATATTCCCGGATACTAACGATATCTGACTATCCGATGTTGACTTATGTCTCACGTTAACATATAAAACGATATTAATATATCTAAAATAATAATTTGGAAAGATATATAAGGATGATCTGTAATAGAATAGTAATTTGGAATGATAAGAATAATTCATTTTCTGAAATCGTGAGCGCTAAGTTTAATACATTTCATGTGTTCCAAATGGTCCACTCAAATATTTGTGTATATTTTTTCAGTAAAATTAACATTTATGATACCTATAATAAATTAATATTAGGATTTTATTCATTTATTTTAAAATTTACGTTAAAATACATTAATTTTGTTATTTGTTCATTTACTCATAGATTATGTATTTTTGCCTAAAAAATGTTTAAAATATCAATTTAATATAAAATATTCAAATAATATTTTAGAAAATCACATTATGTTAAATTAATATTCGAATACGTTAAAAGTTCAACACAAAATTTTAACAAGGACTTAAGTAAACTGAATTTAAGTACTTTTTAAGGTTGAACACAAAGATAAAATATTTCTTATTTTGTACGGTACAATTACAAAACTATAATTATATATTATATAATTGGCAATGTTTACAAGCGCATATTTCCTGGCTAATGCTTTTTTTTGGAATATAATAAATGTAAAAGATAAGAGCAAATCGTTCATTACGCGTACTATATTATATTATTCTTCTACAAATGTACAAGCATGGGAGTTTCCTGAACAATGCGGCATTTTATCATTACAGAATGTCAAATTAAACAGAGTGTACGCGATAAGTCGAGCATGATCGACGTCAAAGGCAGATATTGCCAGGCAAGGACACTCGTGTATCTTGGCGGTTTTGCATCGCAAGACGCAGCTAACTCAACGGTAAATTCTGATTGTGTAGGTTACGCAAAAATAAGTATAGCTTATGTTCAAAAGTCGCACGATACTATAGGCGATCTTAATTTTAACGCGCGTGAAAGTTACTAGTTCAAGTAAAAGGCACGCTTTCTGCTCATGATAAACTTTCATTTGGCAAGCTAGACACATATGCATGCATACTGCAAAAGAAACTTAATGAAAATCCAAATACGTATTAATGAGGTTCTAATAAGAATCCCACTGCGATATTGCGACCATTGTACAAGCTTATAATACACCATTGAAGTATAATATTTCTTGATTCCTGAGAAAGCGTTATGTGAAATTCTCACGGTACTCAGAGGAAAAGACATAATGGCAGCAACTATATATGTAGATGATAATTGTATACAAAGATTTATAATTAATTACAGTGAGTGCAAAAAGTATTCGTACAGAGAAGATATTTTTTAAAAAAACTTTATTTTTAAAAAGTAAATATTATCCAGCGAAAAATGAATCGTCGAATTGACGTCAAATTAATATCGATACTATAATTTCAACACT
>NW_017304228.1:5069308-5091419 GCF_001594115.1 Trachymyrmex septentrionalis | reverse complement strand
GAGAAGATATTTTTTAAAAAAACTTTATTTTTAAAAAGTAAATATTATATCCAGCGAAAAATGAGTCGTCGAATTGACGTCAAATTAATATCGATACTATAATTTCAACACCAATTCGACGTCGATTCGACGATCATTTCTTGCTGGGTAATTAACAATTTATAATTTCATAAAGAATAAAATAAACTATGTTCCTTAAAATTATTTAACAGATTGAAGGACTCTTCCTATATAAAATAAATAACAATAAATAAAGAACAAAGTAAGAGTCAAACACATTTTTTAAATTGTCACGCAATTAAAAAAAAAAAAAAATTACAAATAGAGAAAAATAAAATTGAAAAAATATAATAAAATAAAAACTCAGTTTAAATACAAATAAATTATAAGTTTCGGCTACCTTTTTTATCAACTAGAACTTTTTTCCAAGAGATATGAAACACATTTGACTGTTCAATCGTATGTGAATAATGTCGAGTTCTACATCAAAACTCACCCGAACTGTGATTATAGTGAATATGCGAACATTTCCGATAATTAATTTTGTACAGCGATTTTTATGATAAGTTAATGTCTGAAGAGGGCTTTTAAAATTATATATACCAAAAAGACGTGTATCAATTATAGAAAATATATCATCTGAAAAATAAACGAAAATTAAAAATACTATTGTTTTAATGCTCAAAAAGTATTCATACAGTTGAGAAATTTAGTTTCTAAAATCAAGAATATATACGAAGCTCGTTTGTTTAGTTTGTTAGAACAGAGTATATTAATTGTATAAAATTGCTAATTAATGTTACAAATAAAACATTTTTTATAAAAAAATATAAAAAATTTCTTTGTACGAATACTTTTTGCTCTCACTGTACATATATAGTTGAATAAATTATTTTATAGTTATTGTAATTATAAAATAATTTAACCATGTGTACATTAATTCTATATATAAAATATGTAACTTATCGCTTATTATATAACAATTGTCAAGACTATTTTTCTCTGAGTGAACTTTCTTGCCTATAAATAAATATGATAATAATTATTTTCATCAAAGCATGAGTATTGAATGATAATTGTAATTATTGTACAGAAATAAATCAAATAAAAACTACATATAAATCGTTCGATTTTATTGTACAAAAAATGCTTGATCTAAACAAATGCGAGATATATGATTTAATTCAAACCAGTTTTTCAAAGTATAACGGATATTTACATTTTAAAATATTCGATTTAATTTGAAACAAATAATCAGAGTTGGACTCTTGAGTCAAATATTAAACAAATATTAAACAAATAGAAAAAATGGACAATTAAGAACTTTAATACGCGGCTCAAATTGAACCAAAACGTTCAGTTATTATATTTATGTAAGATTTGAAACATATGTTGATAATGTAATCGCACTAATTACTGCGTAGTAATTACGAGTCATAAATAAAGCTCGTAATTGTCTGTTTTTTCTATTTAATATTTGGTTAATTTAAAGCAGAAGAATATGACGTTTTAACAACCAGAAGAATGTTAAACATGCTACATCGAGATTAACTTTCAAAATCAACGACTTAATTTCTCGGATTTGACTCTACTTACACTCAAGACTAAATTTTTGAAAACTTTTTTTTTATAAATTAACATTTTTCTTTGAATTAAATTAACATTTAAATTAACATTTTTCTTTAAATCCAATAACTTTTATTAGATTTAAAGAATTATAATTAAAAAAAAACACACATTGTTCGGAATATTTTATATATGAGTAATATTCCAAAAATGTCAATTTTTTTAAATTGTTTCCAAACTTTTAACTTGAGTGTATATATGTATAGCAATTTTGGATACTAACCCAAGTAAGCTTATATTTTCATACGATACCAATGAGCGGTCCATTTCATTCGTCGTTGTGATATCCGCCAAACTGTGATATCCACGTCGCATCCGATGCACCAATGGACCTCTGAACTTAGTCATCTTACTTTAGATTAAACGAATCAGAGAAAATCATGACATCAAAATTGTGACTTATTTCGTCACACATCAAGTTATCCCTCACATTTCACATTTCTCTTACTAGTCAAAGATTAATCCTAAGCTAATCCTAAGAGATAAATATATCACAGTAAATATCGCGTATATATCGCTACAAAAATGAGACAGGAAGGAGGACCTCGTATGACCACGAGCAATGACTCACTGAAATAATCGTCACTAGTCTTCCGCGTGTCTAAAAAAGCACTGAACGACAATGAAACCGCGTTAAGTTCTCATTTTCGTTTTCACAAGCATTTGTTTTTTAATTGCTGCACAAACTACATTCTTTTCGTCTCGCTTTAGCCAAATTTTAAACATATATGTCTATTTCACTTTAATTACAAAAAGTGTACACTAGTCCAAGTATAAAAAAAAAAAACAGTCCTCTAGTAACATTTTAGTCCCGTAAATTAGTCCGTGCGCACCGTAACAACACTGTATCTAACCGTAAAAAGTTATCGTTGATATAAACATATATTTTGCGTCTAGAAAAATTGATCATAATGATCAAAGATACAGGATATATGAAGCACGACAAAGGTACCAATCACACTTCAACACGTTATATGAAAATGTTACATGTTTCACAAGCGAAACCGAGGCGAGAGCGAATATCCGGAGGACCAGGTGAGTCAGATTGCCTAGGCTGACTACTTGGGACAAGCGTAACTCGGACGAGAGAGAAAGGCCGTGCTCTAGATAACGATTCCAGCGAGATTGAAGGGGATACTCGTGTATGTGCATGACGGAAGAGAAAAAAATAAATTATCGCGTGTTGATAATGCAAGAATATCAAGTGACTTGAAATTCCGACATTCAATTTCAAAGGAGTTTTTAAATTAGTTTAAAGGAGGCGAAAACTCTTTTAAGTTGATGACGTTGCGAGAGTGAGGAGGGAGGGAGGGGGGAGAGAGAGAGAGAGAGAGAGAGAAATCCGAAGGATAAACACACTTTTGAATTTTACTCATAAAGTGTCTCTGGCTAGTAATATCAAGTATTTATTGCATTTTAAGCATAACGTATCAAAGCAAGAATTAATATTTCATCTGACTCGAAAAGTTGTTTAATATAAAACATAGTTAATATAAGTTATGATTAAGTTGATTAAGTTGCTGCATTTTAAGTACACGATAAGAGTATCTCGGTTATTCTTTAAAGATTGCATATGTACGGGAAAGAAAAAATGATGTTGTATTTATCAGTATCAATTTAATTGAAAATAATCTTGTTAATTTAACAGTATTAATATAAGGTAAACACTTAAGATTTAAATATAATGTATTTATTTCAACAATACTATTAATAACTTGACAAAATTATTTTCAATTAAAGATTAAGATGCTATTAATATAATTATTTTTTCCGTATATGTATAATTAAGATGTTTTCAGATGTTTCCGGATACGCATGATAAATACTTCTTGCGAAACGGAGGAATTACGAAGATTTAAATACAACGCGCTTTCAATAAATACCGAAAAAATGTTATTATCTGCAAATTGTCCAATTAATTTGAAGTTAAACTTTTTTTGCTACAAATTTTATCAAACGTTATCTTCCTTCAAAAGATAATTTTCATTATTAATTAATTTTATATCTAGTCAATATATAGTATGTATATCTTAACAACAATGTTATTGCATTCGCTTCAGGCGCGTGATCTCGCTTAACAGTTATTAAACTGCATATAATGTAATGTCATGATCGTTGTTTACTATGAGTCGCTGGGAATCACAATGTAACACGCTCGCGTTTAATAAAGTGAGAATGGTCGCGAACATTAATCCAATTTTGCCGGTCATGTCTCTCAGAACTCATCTCTGAACAAAAGAGATGAATTGCTACTGACGGACAAAAAAATATTACGGAGATGTTATTAATTATAGGAAATTAATAACAATAATAAAGCGTGATTCACTTAAACGGACGAGCTGATCGAGAATGAGAATCCTTGGAAAAATTCAAATTCGATTCTTACACTCAGCACAGATGTACTAATAGGGACTATCAGGTTGAGTAAATATTTTCCGTTTTAGTATATGGATTTTATTTCTCAATTAGAAAACAACAATTATACCTTAATGAATTATATATTTGTCATTATTTGTAATAATTTGTTGCTATTTATTATAGATAGCTCTTCTACAGTAGGAAAAATGTTATGTTCTATGAATCAAAATTTTACTGTAACAACAAAAATTTAATTAAAATATACAAAAATTTTTGGTTAAAATATACCGAACAAAACTATAGTTTTATACGAACTAAATTGTTCAATTGGTAAAATAAATATTTTTGTTATTTACAAAGCAAAAAAATTATTTTGCAAAAGCAAAATTGAATTTTTGTTATATAAACAAAATATTTGATTTGTTAAAAAAAATTCCTTAACTAAATAGTTTTACCACCGACGAGATACTATTAAAGTCGGCGCTTATGGAAATTCGCGTGCCTGTTAAAATTTAAATAATTATGAGTAAGAAATTAGTAATATGATACTAATTTTATGATTTATTAGTTTCGTAGACATGTATATATTTAAAACTTAATAATACTTGATTTTTATTTAAAACTGTGATTTTAATGTTATCATCCGAGTTTGATTATCAATAGAGATGATAACTGCAGAGACAAAATTATAATTTTTTGACAATATATAAGATATTATAGCATTAAAAGTATGCATGCTTATTTATACAGCATTTATATAATAAAAATCACTTTCTCTTTCTTCCTTCCCCCTCCCTCCCCCCTCTCTAGATATTTAAATAAACTATTTTACAGTTATTGTAACAAAAAGTCAATTTAACTGTACATAATTTTATTCAATTATATATGAATTGGAACAAAATTCGAAGCGCAACAAACTTCGGAATTCAAGTTGCTGTAACTTCGTTCAAAATGAACGAAATTTAAATTTAAAAAATTTTATAGCTTAACATCTTTCTAAAAATCACTTATGTTTTTTGAGTTTTTGTGTGTTCGGTAATTTTTACATATAGAAAACTATGAGCTAGACAAAATAGGAAATTTTTATTTCAATGTATAGGCCTGTCATGTGTAAAAAAAAAACTTGCAAAAATTTTCGACTTTTTAACACAATTCACAATTCTGTCAAAAATCAACGTGCCATAATTAAAAAAACGGATTTCTGGAAAGTAAAATTTTGCTTTATCAAATGGTATTAACAATTAACAATTTAAAAAAAATATATGTACATATGATACAAATGAAGTAGCGCTACGAACTTTTGTTCCAAATATATTAATTTTACATATAAAACTTGTTGTCACCTTTATAATTACCATCATTATGTTTTTTCCGAGTATACGTTAACAATTATATAACTTACCCGGAGGCGGACGTCTCAATTAATACGTTGTATTTCCACGCATTCTTAGAATTTCGTGCCATTTCGCTACGTGTCACTCGGAAAATTTCCCCTTCTACGAATTACTTCAGATATACGTACTACTGTTTCCATAAATTTAGATCTGACAAACTTTTCTCTGTCCGCTACAATCACTTTTGCTTCTCATTAATTGAACTACATCTGATTCTCATTGAAACAAGACGTATATAACTAATAAGATTTCATAATAGAGTCGTAACATATTTCAGACGGATTCGAACGTACACTGATATTGCTCCGGGCGATTCTGTACTCGATAACACGGAGGACGATGAAACACCTGTTAATACATCCACAATACGTTGCGCTCTAAACGCATCCGGATCAAATACGACGATCTGCAAGACTCCAATTTCGATATTCGATCGGTCCTCCGGTTACAACACGACGCTGCAGATACGTTCGCAATTATGTTATCAAACAGTATCACATTCTTGAGATTGTGCTTATAAATTATGTTGCTTAACAAAAGAATTCAACTATCGCATTACAAATGAAAATATCGACCCAATATCAGTGTATTTTTATTTGTTATTAGTTGAGATTTGATTTCAAGAAATTCTTTAAACGCACAAGAGATTGGAGATTCGTTAAAATTAGAGTACTGCTTAATATCAAAAGTATTGAACGGTTATTTTTGACCGTACTTATTTTTTAGATTTATATTATATTTGTTAATGTAAAAGATTCTAAAGTTTCTTTTGACAGTTTAATAATTATGTCCTTTACATTGATAAAATATTTAGTTTTTTATCACTTTCATTATTTTCACAGTAATTTATTTGCTTTATCCTTTTAGCGAATAAGAAACGTTGATATTTTTAATATTAACTTTTAGAAAATTATTATTGATACTGAATAATCAAATGATTATTTTCTTACTGATAGAGAAGTAATATGTGACATAGATATATAAAATAAACTTTGTTCGACGAAATAATTTTTACCATAATGTCGATAACTGCGATAACGCAAACAATCGCGCTACATGGCCTGTCGCCCTAAGTGACATTAGAATGACTGTGATGTTTTCGATTAAACCGAGCGTAATTAATTTTTGTGTGCAAATGTATTATATAATGCAGTGGTTCAAGAGATCTAGCTGCAGCAGATAAGATAACCTTGATGATAAAATTGGAGATCTCTTTCATGTTACAAGGATATTATTACGTTTTTAGACGTTTATAAACGGCATTTGTTCTTGCAACAAAACATGCAACAAAAACTGAAGTCAATGCAATCCTTCTGCATGATTCATTGGTTCAACGCTCTATTTATTTTAAGGTTTTTGAATTGATTAGTCTCCCATATCATCCTTTTTAAATAAAGTAAAATGATTAAAATCTCAAAAATTTCGAATCAGGTACACTCTATCAAATATTTTAAACTTCCGGTTCCGGAAATGGACTATCCAGATAAAATGTTGAATTTTTTAAATATGTACTTTTTATTGCAGATTCGGATTACATATGAAAGTAAGAAACTTTTATTTTAAATATTTCTTCTAAAAATGCTTTTATTGATCTTAAAATAATCTTGAAAGTAAATAAAAAAAGTAAACTCTGTTGTAATAAAAAATTCAACATCCGGTCTAGAAACCTCATTTCCGGTCGGAACCGAAAGTTGAAAATATCATCTATTCGAACGTATCTGATTTATTAATTAAAATTTTTGAGATTTGTTATAGAAATTATTTCCCTTCATTTTAAAAAGGACAAGTTTGAGACATTCTATACAAAAACATTTGCCTCTTAAATTTCAATTCAAATAAAAAAAATATTCATACATATAAAAAATGAATATCTCATTTACCTTTTCTGTGAAGAACGATTTTGTGCCTTGATATCTCCAGCATCGATCCTCTCTGCAAGTAAATTTAATTAAACAATATAATATCAATTAATAAATAGTACTTGTGCGCGAAAAAATATTAGTGATTCAAAACAAAATTTCAGAGAGTATTGGAACAATATTTTTTGTTTAATTTAAGAAACAAATTAAGCAATGTATTTAAATTAAAAAAAAAACGAGTATTAATGTTAAAATTGTAGAAAAACTAAGTTGACTAAAGACTTTTATCTTGTTAAAGATAATAAATTTATGGATCGTTCATACGTGATAACGATCGCATATAAAACTCAATGATTTGATGAGCAAAAATGCAAGTGCTAAATTTGCATCGCGGAATGTTAATTTTAAAGACCAAATGTTTTAAAAGTTACAAGATTAATAATAAAGGAAAATTATAACGGAATATTCTAAGAGGGACATTTATTGTCAATGTACTTATTTTCTTCGCTAATAATACAAACAAATTTTTGCAAATGATAGAATTTGTTTTCTTTGTTATCTGTTATCACAAGCTAAGAGTTTTAAGACACGAGACAAAGGTTTGGATCGTTTACTCATATTTAAAAGTAGACATTATTTTCAATTGTTTAACGTGCTAAATGATTCATATATGTCTTGAATAACACTACTGGCCCTGTTCTCGTCGCTGCATTGAATTGCAATGGGAGCTTTTCAAAAAAGACATATCGACACAGAAGTCATTTTGTCTTTGTTCAATATTCATTGAAAAAAAAAAACAGAATGCCTTCTGTATTGATACATATCTCTTACGTTCGGAATGCACTCAGGTATCATTTTATCCTTGTGATTCTGAATGTTAAACAAACGATAAAATGATAGTTGAATGCACCTGGGTGAAATTTCTGAACGTAGCCTTGGAAAGCTCCCACTAAGGTTCATTTTCATAATATGTAGTTGTACTTAAAGATTAACAGTTACCAATAGATTCATCAATAAAATTCATTCATAAATTGATAACCTTTAATCTTTAGGTAACCATATATTGTGAAAACGGGAACTAAAACTTTCTATCTTACTTTCGCCAAACTTCAAATATGCTTTTCAAATAATCTTTTTTATTTTAAATATGAGTGTACATTAGTTTAACTACAAAGAAACAAACCTATCATTGAACTGAATAGCTTTCTGTATTATGAAATATTTTTCTATAATTTAAAATTTTCTTTTGTTTAAGAATATCTACCAATAATGAAATAGAATCAATTGCACTGCATTAATACATATTAAAAACTCCTATATAAAAAGTTCTTTAATAATAGTGTCACATTTTTAACAGAATTTGTCTTACCTTATTCTTTGTGAATGAACTTAGGATGTGTTCCACTTGATGCTCAGCAAGCATCATCTTCGTTTAACATTTGATAAACAACAAGAATAAAATAATTTCATAAGCATTACGACAGTACATTGTTATACTTAAAGTGAAAAAGCAAATATATTTAAAGTTTGGCGAAAGTAAAATAGAAAGTTTACTGCAGTCCATGGATATTCAAATTCCTACCCTACTGCCATCCAGGTATCATTTTATCCTTGTTCACTGAATATTAAACAAGAATAAAATAATATCTGAGGAATACTTGAGTGAGAATAAATGCATTCCATTGCAATGACTAAACATTGTAGTGGTAGACCTTATACATTACGTGCTTATATTAGGCTACATTTAGAGGCACCACCCGAGTGCCCCTAAGTATCATTTTATCTTTGTTTAATATTAAACATCAAGGGTAAAATGATACATGGAGGTGGTTTTTTAATATAGTCTTACTTTTAAACTTGAACACTTTTATACATTAGTTTAGTGATTGATCATAGCTAGAAAAACATCACAGCTAGCAAAACAACATAACTTTTACATTATCATTAAGAGGTTAAGTCTAAATCACAAGTTAATAAAAGATAATAAAAAAATCGGAGAATTGGAAAACTCTATCTGGAAGAATAATAATAAGAGAGAGAGAAGTGATTTTTGAAATACAGGCTGTTCGACGTACCATCATCTGTATCTATGGGGTCACTGTCTGAATGAAGGGTTTGACACTCCACCGATTCCACTCTCTTCACCATCGCCATTCTCCTTTATAACTAGACACAGCTCGGATGTGTTAAAGCGAATCATGCCAATCTACCGATCATCCCCTCAGCATCTCCACGCGTATATCAGCAAGGACCCGCGTGCGATGTGTATGAGCACGCACAACGCGGACAGGTGTTTTTCTCGGTTCACTGTTCGCTACTGAGATTACTCGCGCGAGATTTCTAACCTAAACGTTCGCCACACGGAGGAATTTCTTCGGAAGCGGAATGAGCGCGTTGCACGCTGAGCGTGAGGATGACTATCTCGTACGGCGAGAACGGAACGGTCGCGTGGATTAATCGGACGCGTGGATGGAGGAAACAATGACGGTAACGCGACGAGCGGAGATACGAACAAGGTAGAACAAGACGGCAACTCTAGGCGCGCGATGCGACGCGAGGCGACAACGCACCACAGTATATATGTAACGGCACGACGACGCGACGTGCGCATGAGTGCACACGCGCGCAAGAAGTGTGCACACGTGACGCACGATGCGAGCACAGCGAAGCACAGTATGTGATGCGAGCTTCCCAGTAATCTCTACATTTCCAGCTGACTGTTGAAGTAAATTGACTGATCAGACAGCTGACCGCTGTCCTCGGATTATACGCTTAAAGGATTTTAAACGTTAAAGATTATATATTATAGCAATTTGTTGTAAAGACAGGAAGAATAATGTAATACGGAAGTAATAAAAGCGAATTAATAGTCTAGATATATAATTAATGTGCGAGATATGGAAGAATGTATTAAAAAATATTGGATAATTAAGAAATAAATATTAAATATTCGAAAAATAAAAGAATTATGAGAACACAGTATTATTTCGTTATTATGAAAATTTGATCATTATTCGAACTTAGAGAATTGCTCGTTTTACACCAGTGGACATTATAAACTTTAATCTTGATTTAACAATTATTCGAACGCAACAAAAGTTGCACTTCTTCGCACTTTATTTTATTGATATCTATTTCTCCTCTTTTTTTCTTTCATATTTTTCGCGAGCAAGACAATATTATTTATCAATTATCGAAGGATCGAACATTTCCTCACAAAGATAAATATTTACTTGCGTTCATCGACGTGTATTAAGGTGAAAGAAAGAGGAGAGATATATGTTCTCGCGTGTTAGTGAGGTTAGTTTAGTTTTCGCGCGACATAAGTGTGATTGTGACTACTGTTGAGGTTAATCCTCCGCTCACGAGGGATCATCCGTTTGAGGACCGCCACGAACTTAACGAAGTTACATTACACGTTGGCAAGTTCTGGCAAACGATATCACGTGTAGATCTGCAAGTGGTCGCGAACATGATTTTTTACTTCTTAATGTAAGAGATACCGCTCGTTAGCAGCTCGTTAATGCGATCTTCTGCATGATGTGTAACTGTAAATTTAGCGTTAAAAATATTTTTTGCGACTAGTTATCCGTTTTTTTATTGTACCTTATTGGAAATAGATTCTTATTTGATGTGAAGAATTTTGCGCTTAGTCTCAAAATTTATATTGATTTAATTAGTTTCAGATTATATTTTATAAAAGCCTTATATGATTTATATTAATTAATTTTTTTGCAACTATCCTCAGTTTTGTCGTATGTTTTTTATTCATTGTTATCTTAGAATAATTAAATTTGTATCTCTTGTTACATAAGATTATTTGTCTTAAGGAATGAATGACTATTCTCAGTTGCAACATTTGTACCGACTGCCATGTAAGCTTAACTTTATATTATATTTGTAAAAATCTTACTTATGTAGTGATATTCTATAATACCGAACAAGAAATTGTATCTTTATAATCTCTTTATGATAAAGTATATCAATAAATACTACTATTTAATTCAACTTTATCTTTGTAGGACACCTATAATCCTATTCGTAAACATGCTGTTGTTAATTGCTGTATGTAAAATATTTTGTATACTTGTCCTTTTGCCAATTCTATTGATAAAATGGAGAAAGTTTTATTCAAAGAAGCGCGAGGAGAGACAACAGACTGGAACTGTTGTTGGTATTTTTCATCCATACTGCAATGCAGGTGGAGGAGGCGAGAGAGTACTTTGGGCCGCGGTTCATGCTATACAGACCAAGTATGTACCAAAATAACATTTTTGTAAAGTTCATATTAAGGGTGTTTGATATCAAAAGCATTTGTGATCTGTTCACCAAAGCTGAGATTATTTGTTGCACTGTTATTCACATTAGATGCTTAGCATTGGATGATACAAGTCGAAACAAATATCATTCTATGTTTGTCTCACTGAATGTCAAGAAAGATAGAATGATGTCAACTAGTATCATCAAATGGAAACCCACTGTATTTCTTATCTTATATATTGAACACTTCCAGATATCCTGACATACACATAGCTATATACACTGGCGATCTTGATGCAGACCCTGAAAAGATTCTTAGCCAAACTGAAAAGACATTTAACATGAAATTGCAACCAAATATCGAATTCGTCTACTTGCATGGGCGAAAATGGGTGGAGGCTTCTACATATCCTTATTTCACACTTCTGGGACAAAGCCTGGGATCCGTCTATTTGGGCATCGAAGCGTTAAACAATCTTACACCAGGTGATGTAATAGATTGTTTAACCTGTAACTAGAACATATAGATTCTGATGACTCTGGGACATTTTCCTAATTTTTAAGTAACATAATGATTTGGAATAATTTTATTTTTTATTCTTTTGTTCTATTCGTGTAGACTAATTATTGTACTATATATTTATACTAAGTTCAAATGTTGCAATCTTTAAAGAAAATAAATAAGGAAACTTTAATAAGTCCCAAAGATTCATATATTCCTTTGATGTCACGAAAAAATATGTTCTTGTTACGGGTTAAATATATTTGTACTATTTTATAGCTTCTATTGACAAAAATACATAAAAATAGATACAAATAATACATAATTATACAATACTTGTATAAATCGCAGACATATACATTGACACGATGGGTTACGCGTTTACGTATCCATTGTTTAAATACATCGGCGGTTGCCTAGTCGGATCGTATACGCACTATCCCACTATTTCGACTGATATGTTGAAATATGTCTACAAGAGAGTTGTCGCGTACAACAATCGAAGGATCATCGCCAGAAATCCATTACTTTCAGGAGGGAAATTCCTTTATTATAAATTATTCGCATATGTAAGTATACAAATCCGAATAATTGTTTTGTAAGGAAAAAGTAGACGAGTCTTTTCAAACAGTTATTCCACAATAGAACATTTCAGTTATACGGATTGGTTGGTAGTTGCGCCGACATCGTGATTGTAAATTCCTCGTGGACCGAAGAGCATATCAATACTATCTGGAAATGTCCACTGAAGACGCATCGAGTGTATCCTCCATGTAGTGTGGAGCATCTGATTGGAGTGCCACTTCTCAGCGATGAGGAAAAGAATAAATGCATACGCATAATTGCGATCGCGCAATTCAGGCCGGAGAAGAATCATCCACTCATGTTGAGGGCGATGTTCGAACTAAGATCTATTCTTAAAGAGGAAGTCTGGGAAAAGGTGAGCTGATGATTTATCTCAATAGCCTTCAGATGTATTCTAAACTTAATCGTGCTATTTAGGTCAAGTTAGTCTGTATTGGTTCCTGTCGAGATGCCGAGGACGAAAGACGTGTTAAGGATATGCAAGATTTGGCTAAACATTTGGCTTTAGACAAAAACGTTGAGTTCAAGTTGAATGTACCATACTCGGAACTTGTATCCGAGATGCAAAAAGGAACGATTGGTCTACATACAATGTGGAATGAACATTTTGGTATTGGCATCGTGGAGTGCATGGCGGCGGGATTAATTATGGTGGCCCATTCTTCCGGTGGTCCGAGGTATATACTTGGCTCAGTATTTGTGATCGCACTGTCAAGCACGGTACAACTTTGTCGTGATCGCAGGTTTGCGACAATCTTTGTTTGAAGTCTCTCGGCAATCTTAAGCGACGTCTACAATGAGATTTTAAGACGTAAAATTTAACTTTCGAAATTTTAAGGCATAATAATTTTCCTCATATTCTTCGATTGTAATTTGTAAATTTTTTACTTAAAGCTTACATTGTCGCTTTAATGCCGTAATGCTCAAACATTAATAACAAATCAGAATTGGACGTCAGACATATAAGAGACCACTCATTTGCTAAAATTACTAATTGATTATAATTTCCATTTAATTTAATAAAATTGCGATCATGAAAGCCAACAGCTCAGCCATGGAATTGGCTCGTAAAGTTTTCTACTAAAAAGTTTACTTTAAAAAAATATTCTAATTTTAGAGCAGACATCATAGAAACACGAATGGGTAGTGTAAATGGTTTTTTAGCAGAAGATGAAATGGAATATGCCAAAGTAATAGCGTCCGTCGTACAAATGCCTCCAAAGGTTCGAAATGCTATTAGAATTGCAGCCAGGTAAGATTAAGGATATTTTATAATTCTTTAATATTATGAAATAAGGATTTTTTTATATATCGATTTTTCGGTTTTTTAGGTCATCTGTAAATCGTTTCTCATGTGAAGTCTTCGAGAAGGAATTTCTACGGGCAATCGAACCGTTTTTCAGATCAAAACAAGAATAGTGTTGTTGCCTTACAATTCCTCTAAAATCATAAATGACGAATATGTGTGTGTAAATGGGTCATTTCAAAATCAGAACGCACTTTCAGTACATGTTACATTATCCTGTATGTATAATAGCATGTGTGTATGTAACAAAAGGGTGTCTTTTATGCGAGATAAGCTTTAGAAACTTTTTGCTTGTGTTAATTTTAGGATACAGTACATTAAACAAGTAATCATGATTTAGCACACACAGAAAACCATAGCACATTGTATATATAATGATGTTTGTTAATGAACTGTGTGTGTATTACTTAAACTAAACTTTAACGTTCTTACAAAATTCTCTTTTAAAGTTTACGAAAATATGTGTTAATATCGACGTTGCAATTTACTTAATGATGGCAAATATGAAAGCCAAATTGATCGACATAATACTTATGTCGAAACATGTTAATCACGTGCGCAACGATAAATATAAAACATCATATGTTCATTGTTTAACCACATTATCGTTAATCAACCCACATCCCTGACACTCCAAGATGTAAGACGAAGTGTCCCCATCTTCGGCACTTTTTGACAAGTTGAAGCAAAGTCCGCGTTTACCCAGCATTATCTCTGCAACCTGCATAGCAGTTTCCGTGTGACAAGTGAGCTTCTTATCTCCGACTTTGATTTGCGAAGTACCTTTCGCCAATGCCATTAAAATTATCATCTGTAATAAATAACGCATTCATTTGATTAATTTGGAAAAGTTAAGGTATCTCTTCAAACTAGCTACGCACTTACCTGATCCTGCGTGTGTTCGTCAACACACGCCCCTGCCAGGAGTGGCTTTAAAATCTCGATAGCCGCTGTTTCACCTGCCGGCGGTCCTTCTTGTCTTCCGGAACCTAATCCGGAGCCGCCAAGAACGCATCCTGTGCTGGTGTTACACACTATACTAATATTAAATTTTATTTTTACATTTCTGTCAATTTTTTTACCTGTATCTAATAAAATAAAAGATTTGTTTTTTTAACTGAATTTTTTGCACGGTTTATCTTCGTTTTCTTTCTTTTCATATTGAAGGAAAAAAAAGATAGTTCAACTAAAAAGAACAGATCTTAGGAAAAAAAATTTTAATATAATAGTTTCTTACTTAATACCAGAGCCGTTTCCAACAGCCATTGCTCTGTCTTCCCTGTAAGCTTCGATCGTAATTGGTGGTACTCGAATATTACTTTTCACTAATTTATTTGTTAAAATTGCTTTGGCATCGTTGGCCATTGTATGCGCCTCCTATGAAATATGTATTATAATTAATTCAAAATTTACTAGGAGAATTCATTTGTTTAATCGAAGTGATACATACATTTATGTGAACTGATCCAGCCACATAAGACCATCCTGTTATTCCCCGAGGATTTCCCAGATCAATTAAGGTAACCGCGTTTAAGTTACTGATCGGTTTTATGCGTAAATGCACTTCGCCTCCTCCCTTCGGATAATATCCCCTCCATTTGTCATTAATTTTAGTATAAATAGAACAATATAGCCGTAAATTTAAGATCAGGTACAATAAATTGAGTGCATATACCTCTTCACAACTACGAAATCAAAGTCTGCTCCGAATTTATTCAGCAATGGTTTGAACACTTCTGTCAGATATTCTATGTGTGGCCCCATGGGAACGTTCGTTCCACCCTTAAAGATGAGTGTGATCGTATCGTTACACGGAAAGAAGAGGGCACATGGCAGTGCTACTTGCGCCAGTAAGCAAATGCATCCAGCAGTTTTCGTGTCTGCTACAAACGTTCTCTTGGTTTTGTTTAGTGGACCCGGACGGAATTCCAAACGTGTCGATCCTATGTATCCACCTCTGACTTGAGCATTACACATCTCCTTAACAAGTTCCACACCTATAATAATAGAATTTTTCACCTCACATAATCGAATATAAAATATTGAATTCTGTTTTTGGATTACCTTTCAAATGTTGTGCCGCGAGACCAGGCTTAGGCCTTCCAGCTCGTATATTCTCGATTTCAATGGGGATGCCATAGAGCGTGCTCAAACTGAGAGCAATTCGTAACACTTGCCCACCCTTCAAAGAAGAATTAAGATTATTGTGTATTATAGATATCATGCTTTTTTTAAGAGGCAGTAATTTATAATATGAAAAGGAAGAAAAGAGAGTGAAAGATGTAGCTGTGTCACAACATAGAAAGATAAATTAAATACTATAAGAATGTTTCAAAGGATAAGACATATTGTAACGTTAAACAATTAAATCCAAAAGACATATAGCTAATAAAATTATACTTCAGAGCACTGCTCGCTCTTTAAAAGATATATTAGATATAACATGTCTATCATGTTAAAAAGAGAGAATGAAAGATGTAACTGTCAACATTGACAGATGCAACACAGATACTGTAAAAAATATTTCAGAGGACAAGCCATATCATAACATTAAACAAATTCAAATGACACATAGAATAAAATATTTTGGAGTATTGCTCGTTATCTAAAATATAAATATATCTATAATGAGAGAGAGAGAGAGAGAGAGAGAGAGAGAGAGAGAGAGAGAGAGAGAGAGAGAGAGACAATGAAAAATGCAGCTGTCAACATTGACAGATGTAACAGAAATTAAATATTATACAAAACTTGTTTCAGACAAGATATATCATAATATTAGACAAATCTAAGAGACACAGATAATAAATACTTTGAAGCACCACTCCGTTTTTTCAAGATATAAAAACATGTGTATTATATTTAAAATATAGTACATATATTTAATTTTAAGAAAAATGATATTTATTTAGAATTTTCTATTTCATATATACTTACACCCTCGCCCAAACTGCCGTCTATCTGCACGAGGGACGACATAATGCGATTCCTGAGTCTTCCAAGCACTATGATCGCGTCAAAGGAGACGTCTGTTCCCGGCGTCACGCCGGTTCCGCGTTTATTTTCGGCCCACCGTGAATTTCTGGGGAAAACAAAACTGTGTGTAAGCTGTTGTAAGCGCTCGTTCAGGGAAACACTTACATCTAACTATAGAATGAATCCTTGCTTATAAAGCCCGCCGGGACAGACAGTCCTTCTTGCGCCAACAAACGTAAGAGTCTTCAAATCCGATGTGTTCCTCTAAAAAAAAATTAATCTACTGATAATCTAATTGTTCCACAAAATTCCGAAAAGGCGCAATTTTCACGTCAGAGAATCTTTTTTATATATTACAGAAGCGATATATCGTGTTAATTTCTTTCTGGCACGTGTTGTCAATATTGAAACGACAATTGCGGATAAATAAATTACATTCCCTTTCTAACTCGATCTTGACGTGTGAGTTCTTATAACAATGCTGAGCAATGCTCCGAATGTAGCGTGAAATCAACATATATAAAATGTTATCTACGGAGGATTCAGAAATGCGGCAATGTAGTTCAATGTGGACATTTCATGAACATAGAGAACTCTACCTTCGAATTAGGACCTTGAGGTCGTACTCTTTAAAGAGTAGTAACTGGATGTTCTCTCTCTCTCTTTCTCTCTCTCTTGCTGACTCATTTTTTACTCATAAATATGAAGTAGGCGATAGTACTTAGCTGATAAAATCTTTCTCTTTCTCTCTTTAGCTTCTCTAATTATCTTCTCTCTCTACTTTTGTTTATATCTTCCTTCTACCTTTCTCTGACTTTTCTCTCATTAACTTTCTCTCTTTCTAATCTCTCTCTTACTTTTCTCTTTTTCTCCTTATTATCCTTTCTCTCTCTCTCTCTCTCTCTCTCTCTCTCTCTTTTTCTGTGACTTCTCTCTTTAGTCAACTCTTTCTTTCTCTGATTTTTCTCTCTTTAATTCTAATTAATTTCCTCCTCTCTTTCTAACCTTTCTATTTCTCTCTCTCTTTCTTTCCCACTATTTCTGTGCTCTGGCTGGCGCGAGAAGGCGATAGTGGCGCCATTTGACAAGCGCAACTAGTAACCGAATTGAACTGAGCTTCGTATTCTCGCTCGGACCCTTCTGTCCTACGTGAAGTGTGACGAGGTTAAAACAGCTGTTCTGCTGGATGGTCGCGTTGACAGGAACGACGATCAAGCGGATGAGAGATCTATCGGAAATCCAGGCACTTAAATGATATCGCGAATATTCCGTGGGGAAATCGAGAATATCGCGGTCAAACGCAAACGGCAAATCGACACTCTGAAAATCTTTAACGACAAGTAAGGGTGAATTCTCGTCGTCGTTGGACTCCTCTCCCCTTCCCCACCTCCCCTCGTCGACGTTGTAACCTCTCTTATTTATCTCACTTGAGCCACATTATCGTCGATATTATGCTCGGTGTCGCCCTACGAATGGCTACCGCGGAAAAATCAGATTGCTCGTTTATTCTCGTAGCGCTATGCTCTCCCGACACAATCGGAAATGGTCACGAGTTCCTCCCATTATGACAATAGCGATAGCTTCCAAGATTTCTTTTCTGGAAATCGCATTTGCGTCATTGTTTTACATCTCGCAAATGACGTTTTGAATATTTGTGACGAGCAGATATAAGACAACTGGGCTAATAACATTTAGATTAATGCTGGTTCAAGGTCACAGCTGGTCTCGTAGATTTTTACTGGCCGCAAGTATCTGCGGGAAGTATAATGCAATAAATGTCTTGCAGTGTGATAGAACTCAGAGAAAATGTGGACTATCAGGTGGAATTTCAAGCTGGCGAAAGACGAATGGCTATTATGGTTTCCCTGTCGCCGAATTTTCCATTGGAGAAGCCAGTACTTAGAGTTTCCCCACCGATAAGTCATCCCTGGTGTAATGAGCATAGTGAAATTACCAGTGCGCCAGGATTACTCAATGTAAGCGGAGAAATTTATGTAGAAAACTTATGATACAGAAATATATAAATAACAATAAAGGACTATGAATCAAGTTAAGTTTCAATGTTAGTTAAAGAATAAACACTAAGTTACAAGTCATAATAAATAAAGTATTATAAAAAAAGAGATATAATATATATTAAACTTATTACTTATATTCTTATATGACAAACTTATATCATTTTTTATAACACTTCTATAATTTATTATGACTTTGCAACTTAGCATTTGTAACTATTTGTTAGGATTTATTCTTTTTCACTAACTTCTTACATGATTTGTCATTTCTCTTTTTCTTTTCATGTTGAAGAGAAAAAGAGAAAAGATGAATTATGCACGAGAAGTTCAGCTAAAAAGAACAGACATTTAGTATTTTAATCCTTTAATTTGATTGTTTAATTTTAATCTAATAGACCTTTGTATTAATAAGTTAATTTAATGAAAATATGTATTATATACCTATTATTCTTTATGTTTTATTTATTATATTTGTATTTTATTTCAATGTATTTTGTACATTTGAGATAATAAACCTCTTGTTACGGCAGTTTTCAGTACACAGTGATCTCGGTCGGGTCGTCCAAGCTATTATCAGAGAATTCAGCAAGAATCCGCCACAGTTGTTAGAGGATATTTCACCTGGTTCTAGTAAACCTCATCCAGGTATGTATCGCTATTTCACCTGTTCTGTGTCGATATAATGAAATATTTTAACATACAACAATTATTTTACTTACTTTATATTTATATTACATTTAAAAATAAAATATGTTTATATGTTTGACATAATGTTTGTTATTTTTATTAGATTATTCTATTGTTGAGTGCAGTTGACATGGTATGGTCTTGTAATTTTCTTCATTTTTTTCTTCCTTTTTGTATTTTTTAATTATCGTTCAATTTTTTATTCACATATGGCTATATTTTAAACATTATGATTTATTTATTTTGGTTTAGCTGAAGAAAATTCAATAAGTCAAAACTGTCCCATCACCATTACCTTTTAAAATAAGACTTGTTTATTTTTATTCGACACCTTTTTATTGCTTATCTTGGCTATCTTTCTTGTAATATTACTTTATGTAAAAATGAATTTTGTATTTTTCTATATTTATTGAAATTTTTTTTATGTGTGATTATAGATCTGCAAGGAAGAAACTCGCCGTCTTACTCGCTTCAACAGTATCCTGTCGAAATTCCGTCGACGTCATTCAATTCATATTATAAGACACAGTTTCCACATCTGTCATCCTCCAATGCAAACACGGGCATTTATAATTACAACTATACAAACTCCGGTCACACATATGTCTCGACTTCGAAATCATTCGGCGGTACGTCGCATCACTCACCGTATCTTGCGAGTTCGAGGAGCAGTGCGCTTCAAAATTCTACGCCTACGGGGTATACCTCGGATCAGCACAGTACGCCTTATCTAAATTCGCATTATGCGAATGCGAGCTATCAGTCGTTGCCGAATCAATCGCAGGCGAAAGCGCCGCAAAGCATAATATTTCCCGAATTAAACAATTTAACTAATGAGGAATTAAAGAGGCTTAGCGAAGATGACGATAAGCTGGATGACTTTCTGGAAAAACATTCCCAAATTAAAGATATAAATACAGCGATCGAAGATGCTATGGATTGGGTTGAAAAAACTGCCGGTAAGGACAGAAATATAAATATTTTTACTATTGAAATGTTAAAATCGCAGAAAATTCTATTCTGTTATTTCTATTAATCCTGTCTAAATTTTAACTTGCGGGGAAAGTTAAAATTTAAAACTTTCCTTTCATCATTTCGTTGAGACAGAGAGAAAACAAAAACAATAGATGCTAGAACTTAGTCCACTGACTGGCTGCTCTAACATCATATCCTTTTTCTGTCTCACTCGATGAGACGGAGAACGTTTGACTTATAAGCTAAGTTTTGGACAGATCTGCAGTTTAATCTTTATCTATTTAACATTCTTATTTAATTGCTTATTAATAAATTTGGATCTCTTCCCGTAGAAGCTAATGCAGCTAAAGAACCCGAACTGAAGCAGTTGCAAGCTGATGTAGCAGATAAGGTGAAAACGGTGGCAGCACTAAAAGCTAGATATGACCATCTCATACAACGATACAATAAATTATCCGAGGTTTTTACGCCAGATCACATAAAAGAATGTTTGAGACAAGCAGCAGACGAGAGCCACGAAGAGAGTGAACAGATTGCAGAAGATTTTCTCAACCGGAAGATCGACGTCGAGCGTTTTCTCAGCACGTACATAGAGTGCCGGAAGCTGGGTCAAGCTAGGCGAACCAAGGAAGAGAAACTGGCGCATCAGTTGAACGAATTGAAACGAGCTGGTTTCTGAAATGAATATAATATATATAACCATTTTTTTCTATGAAGCAAACAAAAACTGTAAATAAGACTTAGTTAAATTAAACGTTATTGTGAATTTAAATTTATAGCATTCGTGATTACCAGATATCTGATGTAGCTAGAAGATTCGTCAGAAGATTTGGTGGAAACGTATTTTGCATAAACATGTTACGTTTAATTCGCTTTTTACTTACGCTGCATTCTAAATTATTTTAAACCGCGTAGCATTCTAGAATTGACAGATATACATATACATACACATACATACAAGTGGCGCTAAATGCATGAAGTGGTTAAAAACCGAGAGTGCTTTAAGATTAACTTTTGATGGAATATATTACACATTGTATTCCAGACAATTTAATGAGATAAAAGAAGCAATATAATGAATGGTTAAAAGAATTAAATCCGCGTTAAAACCCGTATAACAAGTTCAATTGAATTCAATGAGTACTTATTTCATAGTGAAAATAACAATGGCTTTAATTATATTAGTTTTGCACAAGTGACATGTGTACTGTCGCGATTTATTCTGGCACAGAGGTACGTTTTTTACTCTGTAAATAAATGTGCAGGGATGTAATTAAAATCAATTTTTGAAAATTTGCTATTCGGTGATGTTACTTTTAATTATTTATCCTATTGATGTTCCTAATATTGTAACATATTGAAAAATTATATAGATATACGACAGAAAATGGAAAACAAAAATGTTGAACTTGAAGAGATTTAAAACCCTTTTCCTTTCGGCTAAAAAAACAGCTGAAAATATTAATATGGTAATATGATACTCGTCATATTTAATTTACACATTTATTATTATAAATTTTATTATTAATTTATATTTATTATGTATACTGAAAGAACTGGTCATTCAGATG
>NW_017304228.1:5055984-5069208 GCF_001594115.1 Trachymyrmex septentrionalis | reverse complement strand
ATATATATATATATATATATATATATATATGTATATATTGTATATATTTATTATATATATAAGCAGCTTTCACACATCTGTTAAATGCACTATTCAGTCCATTAGTGACAATTGACGTCGACAACAATAATAACACGTCTCTGTAGAAATTACGATACCGTGCGCTAACTTTCTCTTTTTTTGATACTTTTCGTTCTTAATACAGTGGCAGGTTCTTGATACATTTTTTAATAAGCGATAGTTTATAGATTCACAGTAGGATTCTATCACGGATCCACGAAAGAGATCATGATGTAACGTGTGCCCGCAGTCACTAGTAATCCCTCGTGATAGTGTGTCAGTCTTCCAGGGTGCATCAGCATCCAACCTGGCTTCGTGTCGGTAACCGAGCAATTGTATCGGATGAACTTGCATCCACCGCCCTCATAATCCACTCCCGCTTGATTCAGGGCGATGTTGATGGTGTAGGTCGAAGAATCATGATGCGGTCTCAAGGATGGTTGCTCGTCCGGGCGATATCTCACAACAAAATTCATGAGAGACCGTGGTGGCTATCGACATAAAATTAGTATAACATATGATTCCAAGTAAAATGATTTACAGCAACTTTGAATGATACATTTCCCAAGCATAGAACAAAAAGTTATCATGACTGTGTCAAAATGACTTCAAAATGATTATTAAAAATATATTTTTGATTATTTATTTTCATGATTTATTTTAACGTTTTGATGTTATCGTGACTTGTTCTATTTGGATTCTCAAATAACATGCACAGTTACGTAAAATCGACATAAAATTCAGTGAAACTTTCATCAAATCTCAGTTAAGATATCAATCGAGTGTTACTTGGGGGTCTTAAGTTATTAATTGTTCCTTAATTGAAAAATCTACATACATACAACACAGAGATCCCAATCACTTGCTACGAAGCGGTACAACCTAGCTAATTAAACCGTGTGCTTTTAGCGAGTGCATGTACCATTGTGAGATCTGTGCGAAATAAGATCCCTTCCATATACCCAAATTTCAAAATCTTACGTAGTCATCATATCCTGTAAAGACATGTTCTTGTAAGGGATTGACATAATCTTTTAGAAACTTTAACCAGGCGTCCTGGAGACCGACTTGATTCATGTGAATATCACGAGTTGGTACCGCTTCGTATCCGGATTCCAATCGAGAATCCTAAAAAGATCAGTGAACATAAATAAATCTTACATCGTGAAAGTAGCCGGTGAAGACGAGCTCCTGCAACGGCCTAACGTATTCTTTCAAGAAATATAACCATTGTTGATCGTACTGAATTTGGTTCATGTGAATATCGCGGGTTGGCACGTTTTCGTAGCCACCCGACAATCGTGGATCCTGCCAAGAAAGTAAATCGCACAGTACAAGAATTCTAATAATGTTACTAAGCTAATTGGCGATAAAAGACTCATAAGAAGTATTTCTCTCAACTTACGTGATTAGTTCCATCCGACCATTGTCCGAAAGTCTCAACAATTCCTACGAGCTCCTTGGTAAACCTGAGATTAACAATGGGAAACCAATAGACGTCCGGACATGGCTGCAAAAAATCAAGTTGAACAGGAACTAGGTAGTAGAGAAGTGATAATTAAGAGAACTTTTGTACTAATCATCTTTACCTGTATCGGCTTGTTGTTGGGATTGAAGTTCTCACTGTAATTCGGATGAATGTATCTTTTCTCCCAGTCTAATTTATTTTCTATGATCTGGTACATGTCCGGATAGATGAGTCGGATGTCGTAGGTATCAGGATCGACGAGATGGCCGAACTCCAGTCGATTATTGACGTACATAAACAGGCCCCGCTGTCGATTTCCATGGGCGAATGCCATCTCCGTGTCCAGGTCGCCAGTCTCGTAGGTTGGCCGGGTCGCCTTGTTTGCTATAATCGTTGCGTTGATCAAGTAGCAGTTACTGACGAACGGCACGTTCCACAGTCCCCTGAAACAGGCATCAACGTGATTCGGCGAATTGTATATCAGAGGAGCGCTTCGGAGAAGGCGTACAACGAGCGCAACTAGCAGAGAGCACTTGTTTGCCCCACGGCTGGGCACGATGGCATTTGTTTTCCGGAGGTCGTCGCTTAAGTGTTTTGTAAGGTGATCGCAGTGGTAGCCGCGATTGGCCGTTGAACATACTTGGCAATGAGTTATGCATAATTATCCAATTGAGATTCATAACTCAGTACATCAGCGTGTGACTGCGCGCGTCGCCTCGTGGTTTCATTCGTATTTTAGGTGGTAGGACCTAGCGGATCCGTAATACGCTCGTGCCAGAGATCAGCCAAGTCCTCCGTAAGAAAAATCTTCCTGGTAAGAATAGCGAAATGCTCTTTGTGCACGTTGATGAATTGCGTTGCGCTGCGATTACATTGTAAATTGGCACGTTATTGCCTGCCCGATTCATTGATCTCATCATCGAATTTCTCACGATCGCGAATCGATATAACACTATAATGTAATATATATGCATATAAAAAGAGTAGTGGATAATACTATATAATAGTGATAAATGAGTTCGCGATAAGGTATATAAAGTGATCGTGACAAGGCCCGCGTGCGTTGTTGGTTACTCTTCAGTCGTCCAAGTTTCTCTAGTTCACTCTGGTTATAGATCAAATGACGAGATGCTGGCTACTCTATTTGCTTCTATTAGCGGCCCTAATGATAAGCACAGAAGCGGCGAAGGGCGGCGGTGGTAGAGGGAGAGGCCGCGGTCGAGGAAGACTATTCGGCTCGCGAATGCACATCCTGATCCCCAATCGAAATCCTGCGAGTACGCACTATTACGAGAACAAGGATGTGAGTTGACGATGGATGTGTGTATCTTGTGTATCTGTGCCGCGATCTAGTGATACCATTTCTCGGGTCTTTCGTAGGGTGCCAAGATCGTGAAGGCATCCCACTTCGAGCTGGACTACATGCTGGGCAGAAAGATTACGTTCTTCTGTATGGCGATCGGTGTCCCAAGACCGGAGATCACCTGGCTGAAGGACGGGATCGAGCTGTATCATCACAAGTTCTTCCAGGTAAGCTAATCCACAATTAAGATCTGGAACTGGTCTTCCCTAAAAGAAGTCCACTGTTAAAGATGGAAAATTGATTTCTCGGATAATCGCGAGAATCTGGAGATCGTTTGAATTGTCAGGTGCACGAGTGGCCTGTTGGTAATGACACGATAAAGTCAAAAATGGAGATCGATCCTGCGACGCAGAAGGACGCCGGATATTACGAGTGCCAGGCGGACAATCAGTATGCCGTCGATCGCAGAGGCTTCAGAACGGATTACGTCATGATCTCGTATTGAACGTTTTTCCTGATGGATAGCTCCGCGATCGCCATAGTATTAGAACAACTAATATCCTGTGTGAAAATAGATATAGACAATTTGTTATTGATTTGTTACATGATAGATTTTTATTTGATAAGTAGTTAGTTTGTGTACTTGATAAAGCTCAAATCCAAATTAATAAGGGAGATAACCCATTAAAACTAGTAACAACATCAATTACAATTTTACACTCAATAATATAAATATTACGTATTTGTTACATAACAGTTACATTGTTGAGTACAAAATTTTAACACTGATGTTATGTTATTGTTAATTGCTTTTCTACCCTCCTCAGAAGGCGGTCGTGATATTTAAGAAATTAGTCCAACTTTCTACGTGGCGTCAGCGACGTAAAAATTAAGGTCATAACAATTTATCTTTTTCCTTCTGACATGAACAAAACAGACCTCTTTTGGATCATCAACGGACGTGCGAAGATACGAAAACAAATCCGATGGTTCCCCCCAATTCGTTAAAGCATGATTGACTGTTATAAGGGGATATGTGACGCGAGGAATATATCGAAAATGGTCCATCACTGCAAATTTAACAAGGCAATTGCAATGCGCGACAGTGGCATGGAAGGGCGTACTTCTCTCGCTGCGTCACCAATGACTGCGACAATTTATAGCACAGTGTGAAATAAACAATCTGCATGAATATTATACTAATACTATATATAATAATTACAGTTATTTCTCCTCTATACAGCTTTTGTTTTCCGGTTTTAATTCTTGAATTTGAATACGTGTGACATATTGTTGCAAATTTTAATTAAGACGCGTCGCAGATAACTAATTTAAAAGTCACTTGCAATTGTACCGGAAATCTGAGTCATCCGGAAAGAATGGACAAATGGTTAAATTAATGGATAAGCGCTCTGCATATTTGATAGGAATTGGTGGCGATCATGTAGTGCAAAGGAATAACCGCTGTGCATATAGCCCGACATACATTATCTGCATATAAGTCTGTAATAGATGCGAGAGGACACTAGGGGAGTAATGAGTAGGTGACTGTCAGTTACATCGGAGTTCCGTGTGATCTACGAACGCTACAACGTACAGTGAGTATCCTCAGTCTATCTCCGTTGCAATAAATAATAACATCAGGCGACATTTTAGCATTTTCCGCACCTTTCTACAATCTCATAATAATAAGACTTTAATCTCGATTCGTGTTAATTGTGGATCATTTCAATCCAAAATCAAGTGGCACGAGCGATATACGAATCTACAAATTTGAAAAATCGCATAAGATATTATGTGTAATGTTTCATTCTATTCCACTCTTATTAGATTATCATGTCACGCTCCATGCTGTTGCTAATCCTGTTGGGTATATTATTGCTCAATTGTCAAGAGACACTTGGTAGAAGAGGACGAGGAAGGAGCAGGAGCAAGTCCCGTGTGCAAATTGGATTGCCCATTACCGGAAAGTATCGCGATCCGGAAAGCGATCAGTATTACAACAATAATAACGTACGTAGAAAAAGAGATTGCTCGAGAGGAACGTTTCTGTTCTTGCACTCTAGGATCTAATTCAGAGAAAAACATAATGACAATGACGACAACTATATAAATGACAATTATATAAGTTTTATATTGTGTAAAATTAATATACATAATGTAATTAAATAAATTATTTTATAGTAGAATAATTACAAGATAATTTATTCAACTATGCATATTAATTCTCATATAAAACTTAAATACATTATCATTGATATGATTACTATCATTGTTTTTTTTTCTAAGTGCAATACAATAAGAAAGAGATTACTGTCTCAATTTAATCTAAAGTCTCAATGTAACTTTCTCTTATTATCACCGGTGTATATTAATTTTGTTTAGGGAGCCAAGATACTTCTGGCGTCGCATTTCGATCTAGAGTACGTCTTGGGACACAAAATAGCTTTCCTCTGCGTTGCTCGTGGCAATCCACGTCCGCATGTTACGTGGTTCAAGGATGGCGCCGAGATTTACACGCATCACTATCTACATGTCAGTGAATATATGCATCTTCAATATAAAAAGCAACAATGTAAAATTATTAACTGCGGAACTGCAAAGAGCAGTCAATTGAGTTGCATCTACAATCAATAATGGCTTGATATTTTATCATTACTAATGGCATTTCATATTCTGCAGATACACGAGTGGCAAGTCGGTCCTGATAAAGTGAAATCGAAACTCGAAATCGATCCCGCTACTCAAATGGATGCGGGGGTCTATGAGTGCACGGCGGATAATATGTACAGCATCGATCGAAGGTCTTTCAAGACTGACTTCTCCATCGCTTTCGATTAGTGCGAATGTATGGGAAATCGCAACAAACACGTACAATTAGATAAGAAAACATATAAAGGTCAGGTAACACGTGAACTTTTTACGATAGATCCTAAAAAAAAAAAAACGATTTAGAGCGACATTGTATGACTTGCAGAAGGAGATTAAAACCTTGTCCTAATCCGGAATGCGAGAAATTGTTCTCGATCTTATCGAAGCGCAGCGTTGAAATTGGCGTCTATCTAGAATAATAATCGACGCTTCCTTTTCTTCATGCGTACATATTGTAGTTCAAGCGAAAAATATAGAGGATTGATATTTGTATGTTTCGCTTTACCTGCGTTCATTTTTTATTATTTCCATGTAATCGAAACTCCGCGCATAAAATCCGTCATCCGTTATGGCGCCCCAGAAATTGCTCCACGCTTTAAATGGTCGTATGAGCAAGGGCGCGACGATCCCTCTCTGCTGTTCCACCAGTAACTTCAACGTGTGCTCATTGTTCAGATGCGCGACTGCGTCGATCGACAGATATCCGGAACACTCCTTCAACAAGCAATGCTCCCTGTGAAACAGACCGCTTTTTAGCATTCCTGTAAATGTCACGCGTCCCTTCACTCGCTCTAACGTTAAATAGTGTACGCCTCGAATCTTTAAATCACAGACTTTTATGTATTATGGATCATTTACACCGATCTTTATAATAAACTCATATCGTTATATTTAGTGTTAGATAAAAATCAAATTTTATTATCACATATGCAACATGTTATAGCCATTTTTCAATATTTTTGTTTAAAATTATAAATATTATCTTTTATTTATTTAGATTAAATCACATATTCTTACTGCATACTGCATATTATCCCTCAGTAAATATAGCTATCAACTTCATATTTTACCGCGAATTTACTAGATGTTAGCGGTATAAAAGTCTGTGCTTTAAATTATAGCAAAGTTACGACCTCTGCTTACATTGCCAACTTCCTCGCGTCAACCTCGCTGACATCGTCGCTCGGCAATATTCGCTTCGCGCTCAGATATTCCTGGCCAATTTTCTCAAAAAAATCATCCACCACGTCTTCGTGATAGGGAACGTTGTTGTGAACAAACAGATGTAACTTTGACTTTGGATAGTATTGATGATAAATAGCTCGGAAGAATTCTTCCAGAAACGGCGTAGGACGCTCGATAAAAATGGCTATTAGAATAACCGGATATGTTTTCGGTTTGATCTTGTCGAGTTCAATGGTTTGGTCCCAGCACGCCAAACACCCCTCATCCGGCGTCCAAGCGCGGGCCAGATAATTGCCCAAGGAATTTAAGACCAGCTTGCTGGGTCCGTTGCCATGAAGCACGAGGGGTACTGTGTTGTAAACAATGTTTTGAAGATAAGCCTCTTCTCCCTTGAACCTCAGCTCCACATCGGCTGTAAAAGACAATAATAATGATAATTATCCAGTCAACAAAATGTTAGCAATTATTTACAAATTGCTGACAAAATCAATCAAAAAAATTAACAAATTGGCGTTAACTTGGTGTTTGCAAGCTTGTTTTGCTGACATAATGTGAGGGGAAATTGTCGACAAACCTAAAGATCTCCAAGACAGTTTCTACATAAACCAAGCAAAACTTTGGCCAGTTTTAGTTTTGAGTTTTTGTAATCAATTTGCGGCAAGTTGTCAGCTGTCAACAAGCTTGCAAAGTTTTTGCTAGCAATTTATTCTCATATTACGTGAGTAGATTTTATTTCATATCTGTCACTAATGCTAACATCGAATAATATAACAGAATGTGTATCAAATTTGATCGACAAAATTTGTAGCAAACATCTGACAAAATTTATTTTTGACATACTTGGTTGAATAAAATACAATTACTGTATACGCTCTTTGTTGCGGATTTCGCTTGCTCTTACCTACCGCACCGTAGAGATTTTGAAATATCTCAGATTTGTGATCTAGCTTGATCTTGTACCGTAACCTGAGCTCATCTTGCAGATATACGATCGTGTAGAATAACTGATCGTCATCTTCGTCCTTGATAACAGCGGTCTCTAAGATCTTATACACATCGGATGCATAACCGATGAAACCACCGGAATTCAAGTATCGTTTGCCCCTTGATACGGGCGGATACTGAGTCGCCAGGGATTTATCCGGCCAACAATACGCCTCCGCGGAAAATAAGACTCGAGCGTCGGTATCCAGGAAACGCTCGACGATGGTGGATAGATCGCCAAGAAATATAACGTCATAGCTAAAAGCAGGAAATATACATATTATAAAATATCTTCTCTGCGGTAACAGAATAGTTTATATGACCCAGGACACTCCAGCAATAATGCAATAACATTGCAACTCTTACAATATTACTAGAATGTTTCAATATTGCTGCAATATTGTTGTTGAGATATTCCATATTATCAGGGATGTACCCACCTATCAGTGAACAAAATAATCTTCTTTTCATCATTCTGATAATCCTCCAAGGCTTTCCTGAGGAGATTAATTTTGTATCCACCACCGGCATATCGCACAACGTTACCGCCTTTCCAAGGCTCGCCTAGACCAAGGATGTTCAATTTATCATGAAATCCATGAATCTCGGCCGATCTCAGGTACCTTCTGAAGCCATCTGTTTCGTTGGAAGCAACGGTAAATACCAGGACATCTAAAAAATATATATTATAATTAACTGTGAGATGAAGAATTAGAACATGATAATCGAAACACACTTTTTAACAAAAAAAGTTACGCATAGGTCTAAACATTGAGATCGTTTTCTCAATGATAGGCATGTTTTCAACACATAACATTTTTATCACAGGTCTCGTCGAAGAAAATTAAAAGAATCCTGTGATGTTTTGCTGTATCTGTCAACGTTTCTGAAATAATGGCTTTTTATTTAAATCTGTGTGTAACTTCTTTTGTCAAAGAGTATACAACATACAGAAATTACTTTCAATCATATCTTTACAAAAATTTTTTCTTTGTCTTGTTAAAGAGTTTAAATTGTCAAACTCATATAGGAAAGAAGATTAAGCGGATTGAAAAAGAATTGTTGCGAGCGATATTCGAGGATGAACCGTGCTTGTGCATCGGGACTACGATGTATCGATTCCTTCATTGTTCACCCAGCCGGTGAACTCGTTTACATTACGCCAAACTCGTGATGTCATGCCGAGAAGTAGCGCCCACAACAGCCGCAGCACATACGCTGGCTGTATTGAGAGAGAACACGCGTCTCCAGCGCTTGTATTACTAAGCTGTCGATATATACTTACGCAAGCAACACAAGATATTCTTAGAACGCAGAACCCATGGAAATTGGAGGAAACGCGCTTTCAGAGCATTTCGTTTCGAAGGCGATTAAAGGAAAAAGAAAATTGTTAAAATAACAGCCTCCTAGGAATGATTTACAAGAAAATTGTAAAATTAAAAATGCGTACAATGTGTTAATAACTGTGTTCAGCAGCTTTGCAATTATCGTATTTTTTTTAAATATGATTAGTATATATTATATTTAGATTCAGTGAAGAATTATATAAGAGCAAAAATAATCATATTAAAAAAATCTTACAACAGTTACAAAGTTTATTTAAGTTATTACTTATTCTGCTGAATGCTGTCAATGATAAAATGAAATGATCTAGTAGTTATATCAGTTGAAATAAACGATCAGTGTTAATTTAACGAATTATAAAACGTCGCTGAATAAAAAAATTTATAATAATAATTAGAGTATCTCTCGAGTCTCGCGCATCTGCTTGCGCGATGAGCAACGCCGGAAATGTAATGATAAGAACCGGTCCGGTTGCATGCCAAAAGAACGGAGTCGAATTAATTAAATTAGTTCACGTTCCATAAACGAAACGATCACGTCATGTGTTCATTATATCATTCAATCCTCGTTGAGAGACTTGAATGATAAATTATATTTCTCTATGCATGAATCATATAGAAGCCGCAGTTTGTTTTAATATAACAGACATTATTGTGTTCATACTATTATGATAAAACTAAAGAGCAGCGTTTATAATCATTCAAGCAGCGATTAAAAGGCGATTACGCAATGAGATATATTCGACTTGAGATCATGTATTCCATAGATAGCCTTTGTGACCCCTTTCTTGACTGTTCTTCGACTCAACATTAATTTGGAAATTGTTTCAATTCAATTAATCAAACATACGACCGTCATAAAATTAAATATAATTATACATTTAAAACTTTTGTTCCATAGCAAATAGAAACAGTGCGTAAAATTTTCCAAGATTATTATATAGTTGTTAGCATTTTGTTTAAGCTGATGTTAGTGAAGGTAACGAGCTATGTAAAGTGTGTCTTGCGGATAAAGTATTATTTCAGGCACGCGTCGCCTGGAGGAGTTAAAAAGAGCCGAACTCGTCGCCAATCGAACTGCGGTCTACGTTGATCATTTCTCCACTTTCCCTTCCAAATGATAAATAAATACGTATTATTCAAGTCATTTTCGGTCGTAAATAAGCTTGCGACTGCTTTCTTAAGAAAATCGAAGAGATGCGATCGTGATTAAGGTAGGATTCTCCAAAAGAATTTCCATCTGAACTGACGCGTGGGTGTTCGGAACACCGGTTTTAAAAGAATAAAAAAAAATAATAAAAGAAGAAGAGAGCTGTAGAAGAATCCGTCAAAGACTCCTTTGATATTGAAACTTCAATTCTCTTTTCACTATTGTTGTAAACGATTCTGATAATATATTTTTTATAGAAAACTTCATAACTATATATATATTCTTTTTTCATTAATAATATATTAATGAAAAATATATTTGATGTATTAATAATATATTAAAGAGAGCTGTGAAATAATAATTTTGCATCCATGTTGTGCACAATTGCAAGTAATAGATCTGGCTTTCTCAACTGTATTTGTATTTTTTTCTTTTTTCATTTGCCTAAAAATATAATCACATTTCGAAGAAAATATAATGTAAGCGCGACAGAGATTTAATAGATCACAAATAATCATCTGAAGTTTAGACTTAATTAAAATTAAAGCTCTTTTTCATTAATGTTTCATTAATATAGACACTATTAAAAAACTGTGAAATATAAAGCCTTCATCCATGTTATGCATAATTGCAATAGACCTAATTTTTTAAATTGCAATTTTACTTTTCCTTCTTTAATAGACTTTTTCTTTTTTAATAGACTGTTACATTTCAAGTGCAGAAAATATAATATGGACGACTAAGGATAGTTTGATAATTCATATACAATCGTCCAAAAATTACATTTAGTCCAAATAAGAGCATTGAAAGAAGTTTTCTTATTAATTTTTCATTAATAATTCAGTATACATTCTATTAAAGAGTTATGAAATAACTCATTTCTGTTATGCATAATTGTATGCAATAGATCTGGTTTTCTCAATTGCGTCTCATCTTTCCTTTTCTTCTATTTATCTTCAAATAATTGAAGATACACTATTGCATTTCAAGTGAAGAAAATACATCAGTGACTCAGGAACTTAATTACTCACATGCAACCATCTGAATTTTATACTCAGTCCAAATAAGTACATCGGAATCTGTATCTACCTCTAGCTATTTCCTAACTGTCAACTTTTTAAACTTTTGTTATTTTTTGACAGATTCAGCTTGCCGTGGACCGTCTCCCTGTCTTTCCTTCTCCTTCTCTCCCTCTGTATCGATCTCTCTCATGATACGCATGGAGTGCATGGATTCATCCATTCTGGTCTGAAAGGGCGATCGCGTCATACCATTAACATTGGCTGGTGCCTCGCTGACCACGTGGTACGTCAGGAAGATGTAGCACCACACGAGCCAGCATCCGATCGTCGTTCCCTTGCTGCCGAACATCTCACTGTCTCTCTTTCTCTCTCACGAGTGCACTGGCTGACAGAATCCCCGGGGTGATCTGCACCGCTCGTCGGTGACACACATCCACGTCCGTCGCTTGGCGTCGCTTGACGCCGACTGCGCACCAATACGGCAACACCAAGAGCATGGAGACTGACGGAAACCGTCCGTCGTGCAGCTGCAGAGCCGTAATCAGGAATTGCAGCGCCCGCGGCATATTTTCAACATGATGGACACGCGAGGATCGTGCAGTGGTTCTCTACGTCGAATCTTGGAGAAGTTTAAAAGTTCGGAGTACGTCGAGTATCTACAGGCTTGTCATTCTCAAGGACAGAAGACCATGAGATCATGAGATTATGAGAGCATGATGAGGAAACTATATATAAGGAGAATTTTGAAAATCGCTCGTGAAAAATTCTGTTAGAATCTCTAATTTTCTTATAGTTTTCTTATGATTTATAATGTTTTATCATAAATCATAAGAAAATTATAAGAAAACTAGAGACTGTAACAGAGTCTGGCTACGAGTTTTTAAAAACTTACGAGAGAGAAAGATATATATATAATTTCTCCATATATATATACATATATACTATCTCACTTTAATTTATATTATCTCATTTTATAATTTTATATTTTAAATTCAGTTTCACCAAATGTAAGATTAACTTTAATCTCGGTTCAATTTATTCCTTATCTTTTTAAAATTAAAAGAAATAAATAGTAAGTTAAACTAAGATTAAGTTAATCTCACATTGGTGGAACCGCGCGCGAGCCTTGATTAAAATTTTAGAATGAAACAGTATTTAAGTTAAAGTAAGATAATATATATGCAGGGAAGAAGTATATACCTCTCTCTTCTGTTTTAGGATTTTAATCAAATCGTTTGTTAAAAGACACAATACAAAGATGTATAGGGCACATAAGAGTTAACATAATTAAATATAAATGTAAAAACTATAATATGATAAATTAAATGTATACAACAATTCTATACATAAAATTATTTGTTGTCAGACTGTTATAAACAGTCTGTAAAAAAAAAATATAAGAACTATGAAGAAACCATAAGGACATGAAACATTTTCCTGAACGGTTGGCACATGATAAACACGATTTACCGGCTTTTTCGATCAATAAAATAAAAAAAAGATTTTTTGCTGATATTTTTTTATTAATGTTATGAAAAAAATCGAGCTTCGTATTTTCTCACGTTTTTAGATCAAAATAAGTATTAATATTACTCCTCGAGATTTCGTGGCGATTGCGAAAAGGATCGCACTTCAATATATCTATCAAAATCAATGAAGCATCCGCACATCCCTGGTGAAAAAAATCCTCAAATCTATTTTTAAGAATTTGTCGTATTTTAAATTTGTAAAGATTTCCAAAAAAAAAAGATTAAAAAATGAATGTTTCCGGGTTTTATCAATTTTCTTCAGAAATTATTAGAATATTTTAGAATCCACATATACGAGGGTAGTTCGAAAAGTTCTCGGCCTGACAAGGAAAACATATGATTTTTGGAAAAATTTTTTTTATTTTTCGATAGTCCCCTTGTAAGTCAATACACTTAGACCAACGATATTTCAACTTCTTTAGACCTTCAGTAATACAATTTTTCTAACTCTTCAAAATAAACATTTGTCTCAGTGATGACCTCCGTATTTGAAGTGTATCTTTTTCCAGCCATTTCTTCAGATTCAGA
>NW_017304228.1:5033124-5055884 GCF_001594115.1 Trachymyrmex septentrionalis | reverse complement strand
ATTTGTCTCAGTGATGACCTCCGTATTTGAAGTGTATCTTTTTCCAGCGAGCCATTTCTTCAGATTCAGGAACAGGAAAAAATCACTGGGGGCTAAATCTGGTGAGTACGGTGCGTGTGGCAGCAATTCGAAGCGCAACTCATGAAGTTTTGCGACTGCAATTGCAGAAGTGTGAGCGGGTGCATTATCGTGATAGAAAAGCATTTTTTTCTTTGCCAAATACAGAGGTTTGACCTTAATAGCATCGTTTAATTCTCCAGTTTAATTGCTTCAGCAATGCTGCATAATACTCTCTGTTGATAGTTTTGCCTTTTTCTAAATAATCTATGAGTACCACCCCATACGAATCCCAAAAAATAGTCGCCATCATCTTTTCGGCTGATGGGACAGTTTTCGCCTTCTTTGGAGCACTTCCACCCGCTTCTACCCATTGTTCGGACTGTTTCATCTCTGGCGTGTAGTGGTGAATCCATGTTTCATCTACAGTGATGAATCGTCGCAGAAAGTTGGTTGGATTGCGTTTAAATATGTTTAAACACTCTTGAGAAACGTTCATTCGAATGGATTTCTGATCGACCGTTAGCAAACGCGGCACCCATCGCGCTGAAAGCTTTTTCATATGCAAATGTTCGTGTAAGATGTTATGACACGATCTACTGAGATATTTACAATGTCAGCAAGCTCACGCACTTTCACTCGTCAATCATTTAACACAGCATGGATTTTTTCGATGATTTCCTCAGTCGTAGCAGTTTTTAGGCGTCCTGAACGTTCATCGTCATTTATGGATGAACGACCACGTTTGAATTCAGTAGCCCATTTTTTCACTGTTGAAAACGATGGTAAAGAATCTCTTAAAGTAGAATCCAGCTCGTTTTTTATTTCCGTTGGCATTAAATCTTTCAAAACGAAGTATTTTATCACTGCGCGACATTCGATTTTGTCCATTTTTCGAGAAATACCAAAACTGCTTTACTCGACGCAACAAACTAATCGCATCTAGCTGAAACTTTTTCAGAGGCCTGAAGAGGATCAAACTTAAAAAAAATTATAGCCATTTGATATTCTCGGTGCCATTTCTATGTCAGGCTGAGAACTTTTCGAACTATCTTCGTATATGTGTATGAAAAATTCTAGAAAAGATATGTTGATAAGATGAAAAGTTATTAAAATATAGAATTTTTTATAAAGTTATAAAATTTTGAAAAATTATATAAAGAATTTTTGAAAAACTTCATCTTTTTTTAAGGGACATTATAGACGCTATTAGAAACAATCGATGCTATTAAAGTCGATTAAAAAAAGATTATTTATAAATTGCGCATGGAGTCTCTTTTTCCAGCATTTCTGAAGAAATAACATTTTGCGACATTGCAATTGTAATTAACAATACAATAAATATGAGAGACAAAGTACCTGTTGTATCAAAATCTGATGTGCATTTTTTCATTGGTCTGTATCGCTCGATGACGAATGATTTGTTATCCGAGATGTCTCTTTCGCACGAGAGATTATTCGAGGGCACATAAACATCATGACTTTGCTTCGTCTTACATACTCCTGCATTTTCTGCTGCAAGTTGATCTCCATATAATAGTAGAACGATTGATAGCGTCAGCCTTCCCGAGACACTTCGTGTTCTCATATTGTCTAACTGTTGTTGAAAATATTCTATCAGAACTTCATCTCACAATCAGTTGCCAAAAATTCAATTGCTAGAATTGTACACCGTAACTCAATTCGTATCTATATTGAATTAAAATTATGTTAAATTATTTTACTTTAGCGAAAATAAAAATCGAAATGTAAGTCGAATATAAGAGAAGAGTGACAGAGGCATAAACAAATCTTTTAAGAAATGATGTGTGCTTTTCAACAAGCAACACAGTGCGACACAGTTGATCATGTCATCTTTGTTTAACATTGGCAAACAACAAGAATGTAATGATCCATTGTGTCACATCGTATCATTTGTGTCGCTTGTTGGAAGGCACATATAAATTGAAAACGAAATGTAAAAGAGTGTTTACACTTCTTTTTATTTTTACGTTCAACTTATTTTTAAATTATTTTTATTTTCGCCAAAGTGTGTACTACTTCACATGTCTTCAACAATTATTTGACTATATATTCCGTGTTTGCTCTAATGATTTATCTGGATATATTTATAAGTAATATTTACTTTGCTCTTCGAGCTCTGAAAAATTTGCAGATATCGCAGATAAATATCTGACACCAATCACTGTGCGATTACACCGAGTTACATTGATCAGTACCAAAGGATTCGAACATTTATAGGAGAAAGTGGGAGACTCGAAAGCGAAACCGTTGATGGTTTTTGTGGTCGAAAAGAGTGGCTAACCGTCACACCGTGTCGATGGTGTTTTGTTCGCGTGATTTCCTATTCCGGGGGAATATGCTATCATCGATCCGTGAAGTTCTGCAAAACGTAAATGAAACATTCCAGCCTGATCTGTCCTATAAAGAATATGTATATTTACATTAATATTAACCAAAAAAATCTCATTTTTTATCTCTTTCTTTAATCTCGTGCTTCAATTTATATGTATTTTTAAAGAAAAAATATTGCAGATATTCTTTGAAAAGCGTTATTGTGTATGTAAGGTAATTAAGTTACGTGAACGAGACGAGCTAATACCCAACAAATCGAGTTAACTAGCGACCTAATATGATTACTAGGGCAGCGGGGTAGACAATCCTGAGGCTTCTTTTGTGTATTGTCGGTAGTTTTCACATGTCGAACGTCGGTGACGTTTGATTTCCATATCTTTCTGGGCGCTGATAAAGCACGAAGAAGGATAAAAATGGGCAAGGAAGACGCCGAGACTGTAGCCTTAAAGAAAGAACTGGAAGCTCTCATCAACAAATGCAAGGTTTAAACGTTTTACTGTATAATCGAGAAATTAATTCATTAATATTTCACACAATTGTAATTTTAATTGCGAGAAATTTAACTGATTACGGAATTATGTATGATTAGCCAATATGATAATTTTCACTCCAAAACAAGCTGGAATTATGTATATTGGCCAGCGATTATGTATAATTCCTTAATTAATAAAATTTCTTGTAACATATGTAAATATATGAAGTTATTCGACAGAGTTTTTACTCATTCTGTCAGTTTTATTTGCTTCATTAGGAAGAACAAAAGAAGCAACAGGATACAACATTGGAACAAGTATGCGGTGGGGTGGCGGATGCTCCGAAAGTTAGATTGTCAACTAAGAAGATGTTGAAGGGACACATTAATAAAGTCAATTCAGTACACTACAGTGGCGATAGTCGGTCAGTTTTAACATTAGTTTTCATAATTCTTCGATTCGTTATGTCGAAATGTCTTTACTTCTTTAAGTATGCTTTCGCTTTAAATCTTAATGTATCATTAGACAATTTATCGTATCTTAAAAATCTTTTAGTTCTGTTCTGTAATAGATGCAAGAAGCCTGTAACTTTTGCCTCTAAATTCTGAACTATGATATTAATTTGCTCTAAACTCTGAACTTTATAGATATCTGGCCAGCTTGCATAAAGTTGAGGGATTACGACTTGATGTATCATTGGAAATACTTTTTGCAAAAAAGCATTTCCAAAAATAGAAAGCGTCACAATTTAGAGCTTAGAATAAAAGGCTTACTACCTATTGTCAAATCATAGACTGAGAATAATGAAATAACATTTATAAATTGACTACGTTTTACTACGTTGTAGACATTGTGTGACTGGATCGTTAGATGGGAAGCTAATTATCTGGGACACGTGGACTGGCAATAAAGTACAGGTCATCCCATTGCGTTCGGCCTGGGTGATGTCGGTAGCTTTCGCGCCATCCGGCAATTTCGTCGCATGTGGTGGTATGGACAATATGTGCACCGTCTACGATGTGAACAATCGCGACGCTACAGGATCCGCTAAGATCGTGAGGGAGCTTCTGGGTTACGAGGGCTTCCTGTCGTCTTGCAGATTTCTTGACGACAAGAAAATCATCACTGGATCCGGCGATATGAAAATGTATATAATTACGTAACAATATTTATAAAGATAATATAATAATCTAGTAAAAAACACCAACTAACAGTAACATAATAACAATGTTATAATTTGACACTCAAAAATATAATGTAACACATGTTGACATTACATAACAATTACATTGTTAAATGTGAAATTATAACATTGATGTTATGTTACTGTTAATTGGTGTTTACTATGAAATTAATTTCCTGAGTAATTACCGGCGGTAAACACTTTGCCTAGTTGTATATGGGACCTTGAGGCAAACAAAAAAACAACGGACTTCGAAGCACACGCGGGTGACGTGGTGAGCATCAGCTTGTCCCCCGATGGTAACACTTACGTCACTGGCTCGGTCGACAAAACCTGCAAACTGTGGGATTTACGAGAAGAGAAAGCCAAGCAAACGTTCTTCGGTCACGAAGCTGACGTAAATTCTGTCTGCGTGAGTGTTTGGCATATTTCGCGAGATACTTCTCAGATTAGTTGCGGATTTAACAAGGATACTGCAATATTGCATTACTTTGATCTATCAGTATCATCCCTCCGGGCAAGGTTTTGTAACAGCGTCCGAAGACAAGACCGCGAGACTATGGGACTTCAGATCTGATCAGCAATTAACCATCTTTAAACCACCGAGTTCGAATCCCGGGTTTACATCTTGCGGTCTGTCTCTGAGTGGCAGATTTATATTTTGCGGCAGCGATGACAATTCCATTCACATATGGGATGCGTTGAAGAATCAACACAACGGTGAGTTCATCTATCACCAGGAAGAAAATTGTTATTATGAAAGATAATTTATGTCAGTAAAAAATTTTTTCTTCTCTCTTTTCAAGGTGTCTTATCTGGTCATGAGAACAGAGTGACATCACTTTGTGTCTCTGGTAATGGAATGGCAGTGGCCAGCTGCTCCTGGGATCAGAATGTTCGAATTTGGGTGTGAATACATATAACATTTAATACATTTAAGAGCTGTCTGAAGCAATTGTGAGAGAATACTAGGCGAAATATATTATCACAAATATATTGATTATATAAAAGCCTATCGATTCTTCTTGCACGAAACCTGCGCAGTAATCTTGCTAATTCTTTTAACGAGTTACTGTCTAGAGTTACTTTAATCTAGAATCACTGCGTAATCGATTAATTTGCATTAAAATGTTCTTTCTATTCGCAATCTACATTCGTTATAATTCTTTATAACCCATTACGTTAAACTAAAAAAATATTAAAAAACACAAGTTTTTTGTTGTGAATTAATTCTGGATTCATCTTGCATGTTAGAGATAAATCTTTATTTAACGAACAATTGCATTATTAATTACGTACGTCAGTAATTGTGACGAATTGTACAGATTCTACAGCAATAAACTTCTTTACTCCTTCAAGCTGCAATATGGAAACATTTATTGACTCGCGAAACGGACGATTTGGTGTTGCCAATGCGAATTTATTTCTAAAATATAGACATATTATACGATTTCTTCCTATCGAATATGTTGCAGAAGAGTGCGTTAAAAAAATTGTATCGTGTCTTAAAATTTACATGCTAATGCGATACAATAGATTTGATATACTGATTAGGCGTGAAGCGCGAGCGTCAAAAATATTGTATTTTCTTCGCACAAATGAATATCATTGCCGTGATAATACTGTATACTTCATACATACTATTTGTTTTCGTGAGCATTATTATAGCAATTTAGGCCAGTCTAGTGACGTACTTGTGATACGTGTGTATGATAAAATAGTTTAAAACTTAATTAAAAGTCTTTTATAGTGTCACAATTACTATGATTATCGCGCATTCTACAATGAGTTTTTTTCTAGGAAGATTCTATATATATATATAAATTACACAGTTATCCATGCTGTACACATTAAGCACGTTAAACGTTAAGATTAAAAGATAATTAAAATCTCGATTAATCTAGCACATAAATCTTTTGGTAAAGTTCACTTTTTAACGATTAAACGCACGAGGAAACTTATGCGAAATCTAACACAAATGTACAGCGCGATTTCGACGGAATTGAAATATATCGATCTCGAGAGTCTCTTACCACAGTCGTGACAACGAACTTCGTATGTACAAACACTCAGCAATCCGATTATGGATTATGTGGATGTGCTCGTTGAGGACAGACGTGATGGGGAAACGCAAGTTCATGGAAAACATTTTCAGAAACGGGCGTCGAATTAAAATCCGTCCAGATGAACGAGCAGGGCGACAATCACCGTGGCACCGGCTTCTTTGGTGGCCCACTTGTTAGACTCGCAATGTAGATCGGTGCTGTCCTTATCGCCAGGACTAATCGTGTACGAGCCGGGTCTCACCAGCAATTGAAACGCGGTCGATGCGTTCAGTTTTTTATTTGATTGCATATCGATATATCTATAAAATAAAAAATTAAATTATAATATATGCAAAATATGTAGAAATGAAATATGTAGAGAATACTCACGGGTACTTTTTTGTAAATTCATCGGAAGCTGCGTACTTGATGCTAGGCGAAAACGACACTTGAGGATTTTGATCTTCACTCTTTGTGCCTGCTGTTAAGTTACTCACGTCCAGTTGTTCTTTGGTCATTAGCTCTCCTCTATCCAAAATCAATCTAAATCGCACAATATCATATTAATAGAAAATAGAAGACCGTGAAGAAGACTAATTGTTCCATTCAGAGCCAGGGCTAAAATTATGGCGAACGAGGCACTTGCTCCATATGAAAAATAGCGCAAAAATGGCAATATAAATTTCTACGTTTTAATTCATTCGTTAACAATTATTGTAATAACTCGTCATTGAGCGCTCAGTAAAATAAATGAAAGTGATGTATATATGTAAGGATATAAATCTTGAAAATAATTGACAATTTCGCGGCTATCAAAGCATAAAAAGTATTACTTTAGATGAAAAAAATAGTTTTTTCGTGAATTTTTTCTAGAATTAATTTTACTGTAATTTTAATAACTATGATTCATTCACATAATCTGTATCCCTATAAAATTAATATCAATATATTGAGTACTACTAATTAATATTACTTTTTTAATTATATTTTACACGCTATAAGAGAAATATTTTTTGTTACTAAGGGACGCATTTTTTTCTTTTGCCTTGAGTACCGTAATTCTCAGTCCGATTCTGTGTTCCAAGATGATCAATCGCATTACCTTATCGCGTCTAGACGTATACCATAGAACGCAACATGCCACTTGTCTGTTGTGCTTTGTGGGATTTGATTGGCATTGATGCTCTGCTTCAGTGGGAACTTGGCCCAGCCGACCGGTATCGCGAATTCCGCCGGAGGCTCGCCCTTTTTGCAAGTCGCGTTGTCGCCGTCCAACTTGTAACACACGCTACAGTAGCACAGTATCTCGTCAGCGGAGAAAAACTCGTCTGGAAGAACGAGTGATTTTTTTAGCTGCATGCACGCCTTCAGGTAATCGCACTTTCTGGACGACGCGACGACGGTGGACCCAAGTGGAGTGGACGGTAACGACGACGGTACATATGATATCGAGGATGCGTTGTACACATCCCGTTGATTGACCGTCGTATTTTGGCTCGGAAGTATGTTCCCGTTGAAGGAGTTGTCGCGAATGTTGTCCCGACTCGCGTAGGACCGCGATTCGTGGAAGCCGGAGCAAGTATTATTGGGAAGATCCGATAAATTGTTTTGTTGTGCACTGCTTACAGTATTGACTTGACTATTGGACGCTATGCTTTCGTTAATCGCGTTGTTAGCGTTCGCCGCGGTGATTGCCGCGTTCAAGCTAGTCATGTTACTCGCGCTGGCGACCATACCTTTCTGTATATTAATGTTAGTCGCGTTATTTATCTCTACGTTTGTACACAGAGCGCGATTTTCCGCGTCGAGATTTGATTCGCTCGAATTGTTCTCAGGCTGCTTGTTCAATGTAGGCGGTACAACGTTGTCTAGATATGCTTTGTTCTTGGCGCTTCGCGTATCATTGCTGAGCTCCGAGCCCGAGTCTGAGTTATTACTATCGATACTCGATGCCGCTTTGATGCCTACAACGCTATTGTTTGCTACATTCGTGCTATTGTTGCTACTAAAGGATGAGTACTCGGTCTCGAAGTTGCCATCTTTAGCGTTTGAACTGCACTGACTCGGCACACTTGGTGATGTCGAAGATGGCGAGAGATCTGACGAAGTTGTCGCCATTGCGTTCTCCTTCTCGTGACATTCCAAATCAGCTTTCTCGCGGGAATTCTCTACATCCTCTGTTTCCACGTTCGCGCACTCGATAGGAGCCGCAAGCGCATTGTCAATTGCGACATTTGAATAAGAAGGCTCTTCATTAATTCCTACGATGCATATTTGCTCACACTGCCCATACAAGTCAATTACAGCGAAGACATGCGGCGGCAAATCGGTCGCGGCTACTCCCTGATCTATATTATTGATGAATAAGTGTAATCGATTGTCTTCATCGATAAGCAAGCCCACGCTAGAGTTGTATTGAAGGTTTTCCAAGCCAGAGCCGTATTTCGTCTTCACCCTCATGCCATTGTGAAATATCCAATCGCTGCAGATAATCCACGAATGCCTCTTAAAGCCGAGTGCTGTTAACGGAAAACTCGCTTGCTTCTCCGGCGATATGCAAGAAACGCCACAGAGGATACTCGACACCCACCGTTCGTTCAGCTTCTCTATTCTAACTTGGAACGGCTTGCCCTTTATCAACGGACGACTGGACATCACCACACCCTGATTGTAACTAGCTACTCGCTTGGCGGTCGTCTTCGTTTCCAGCTGAATATTTCTGCCGTGATTCTCATGGAACTCGTAACTCCAATCCCCGTCGCTAGCGGTTAAACCGGTGGTAGTGACTTGCGTTGGCGTGAGCGTCGTCTCGTTAATCAGTTTCCCCTCGGATACATCGATGGATGTATCCATTCCCGCATCGTTTCTTGGCGGCATTGGATCCAACAGCAATTCCAGCGAATCTTGCAGCCTTAAACTAGCATTCGGAGATATCGCAGGATTCTGCTGTCTGCTGCTGGTGATGTTCACAGCCACGGTACTGCCAAAGAGTTCGATTACTGCGTACACCATCTCCGGCACGTCGGACGCAGCTACGCCCATGTCTTCGCCATTCACATAGAACTTCAGGTTGCCCTCGTGGGTGCGCTTCACGCCGATCTTGTCGCCCACTCGCAACCAATCCAAGCTCGTACAGTAATTCGAAGAGAGCGTAAAACCCATATGTCTTACCTCGTTGCCCGTCAGATACCAGGCGTCGCTGGGAACGGACGTCATACCAGGTACGAGATTCATCGACGTCAACCAGTTGCCTGTCTCGTTGCTCAGAACACCTATTCTCAGACAACCGCTCCACTCACGTGCCACTTCCTGGATAGCGATTTCGAAGAGCTCGTTATTTTCTAGAGCTGCCTCGCTCAATAAGACGGCATTATTATACTCCCTGCACCTTGTCGCCACTATTCTGTCACTGTTCAATTGAATGTTCAGTCCGACTGACTCATGGAACTTGTGCAGAATTTCAGTTTGCACTTGAGGCTGAATTACCGAGGTTGGTTGTTGACTAATACTGTTCTCCGATGGTAAGTATTGTTGCGTCAGAGGATCCCTGCGTTCTGGCAATACAATCGTCACCTGAGATATATTATTCGGAATTAATACGCTGAGACATAAATGAGCAGATAGATATCATATACCTGTGCGCATTGGCCGTATAAGTCGATTACTGGATAAACATTTGGCGGTAAACCGGTACAGGCGGGACCTTGGTCCACTCCATCCAAAAAATAATGTAGAGAGGAATCCGAGCACCGCATCATTCCAATTCGGTTACCTTCAATCAATTTATCCAAATCGCAGCTGTAGTTATTACGCAATGTTACACCGTCGCGCATCACCGTCGACCCAGACAGCATCCACGTATCGTGATCGATGTCTGTCATAGTAGATGGAAATTCTAACTCATCGGGCCTTATCACAGTGACTCCTGTAAGCAGTTTTGTGCTTAAAAGATTATATAAAAAATTTTTATTATATTTATAATAAGTGAAAATTGACCGATACGTGATTAATACACACGCAAGAGAATAGTTATATTCGATCAAAGTGGATCTTGATGCCTAATAATATTTTTACAAAATTTCTAGTTCATGCAACTGAAAATTGTAAAAACTTACATTGTAAAAACTGAAAATTGTAAAAATATTATTAAATAGTAAGATTCACTTTGATCGAATATAGCTCCATTGTAGATTTTTTTATTATTTTATTATATTTGACAACTCAGATAACAATTACCTGCTTCTATAGCACCGGACCATCTGGCAACCATCTTATCTATCGTCACTTCAAACATTTCACCGTCGCGTAGCGCGCGATTCGCAATCACAATAGCTTCGTTGAATTCACCTAGAGCTCGCGGCCTGGACGCCGTTAAACCGTTGTTCGTAATTCGCGCGTTTTTACCATGCACGTGATGAAACCTTAGATCGCTGTCAATAGATTTACACAATCATTTGCGTGCGGATCGATGATAAACTGCGATAAACTATTAATGTGTCGAAATGTCAGAAGAAATCGTACCTATACAACGTAGTATTACTAAAACTCGAATTATTCGTGGTCGGACTGTAAAAGTCCATGTTGTCGACTATGGTGGCTTGAGCGGCTTGCCCATAGAGATCAATCACTCCATAGACTCTCTCGGGTACATTCATTGCGGCTACACCCTGATCGGCGCCGTTCACGTAGAAGTGTAGCGTCGCGTTATCCTTTCTCATTACGCCTACGCGATCACCGATCTGCAGACGGTCCAAATTCTGACCATATTGATCTATCATAGTAGTACCGTTGTGCATCACGCCGTTGCCCGTCATCATCCACGTGCCAGATCTGCAATCGTTACGAGCCGCCTTCGAGCAAGAACATAAGCGCATAAACATATGCTTACCGCACACATCAACTCGATGGCAACAACCATATGGCAAACTGCTTGAGATTGACGCGTGGTCTTACCTACCTCACATTTGTCATAGTAAACGGAAACTCCAATTCTGTGGGAGAATGCGTGGTGACTCCTATTTCGATAGAACCAGCCCATTTTGTGACAATTTTATCCAGTCTGACTTCAAACAACTCATTCGGCTTTAACGGTCTCGAAGTCAATACCACGCCGTTATTGAAATCGTCTATGGCGCTGCAAAAAAAATTTACATCTTTTGTTAACTGTTTATTACTCATGTAGGATGTTCAGGGCATTCCAGCTTTATAAATTTGTTAAACGTATATAAATGCTATTTATACATATTATTATATTTAGTACAAATTTGTTTAACAGTTTAAAATATTATACATTTATCTTTATCGAGAGGCTGTACAAAATATCTATCTTTATTTAATTGTAACTCATTAAAGAGAACAATAAAAATTGAAATATATGTTGGAATGTTAGAAATATCTCACACGTATAATTACGTCAAAAAATCACGCGAGTAATGTATAGGTAACGTAATTTCAAATAAGTTATCGGATATAGTGAGTGTTTACTTAGGTCTATGCGCTGTACGCCCATTGTTGATTACATCGGCGTGTGTGCCACAACAGGAATGAAACATCAGTCTATCAGGAAGCTCTTCTTCTCCAGCTTCTATAAAATTTATATATAACAATATTAGGTATTAGGCAGGTTTTATTTCTGTAAAACTTATCAAAGATCCAGTACAAGCATTACCTTCGCTATCTAAACCTTGTAGCTGTAATGTGTTTCTCCTAGTGACTAGATTCTGTTCTTCTCTTTCATCGCGATCGACAATGGTTACTTTCACGGTCATTCCATAAAGATCTATTACGCCCCACACACTCGACGGTACTTTAGCAGCAACTCCTTGATCCAGACCATTTATTAAATAGTGAAGATCTCCATTACTCTGCCTAATCATTCCCACACGATCCCCTTCCTAAGAAATGTAATGATGTAAAAAATAATTTGAACAGAGATTTGAAGAGAAAAATAAATTTAAATAAAGATTCAGTATTATAATTCTGGCCTTATCATACCCTCAATTCATCCAAATTGAATTCGCCGTATTCCCGTTGCGTGCCTTTTCCATTTGTTAAAATACCACAGCCAGACATCATCGTTGTACCCGAACGCATATTAGTCATCGTTGCTGGAAATTCCAGCGCCGTAGGACTATGAGTAGTAACGCCAACTTCTATACTTCCTGACCACTTATATACTAATCTGTCTATTCGTATCTGCAACATAGCAATTTGTAGAAAATATTAAAGAGAGTAAGTGATTTTTGATGTTTTTCGTAACAAATTTAAAAAAATCTTCAATTTAAAAAAATGCTTATTAGATGCAATATTATTAAATTGCATGTCGATTTAATTTATAATAGTACTATTAGTACTTTCAGTTTTAGTTTAACCCTTATTGTACATACGATAAGTTTTCATCCTACACACGATGGATCGTTCATGTGTCCCAAGTTAATTTTCTCGTTATTTTTGAAAATATATAAAATAATTAATTCTTTCAAATACTTTAACATCTTTAGAAAGTATTTGTAAAGATGTATATTTAAAAAGGGAACAGAGATCATTATTTAGCCAAGTATTAGTATTTAAAAAAAAATGTACACAGAAATGATCCAATCACTGAGACTACTTAAGACATTTTTCTGTTCAACTGTGTATTCACAATATTAGTTTAATATCCCATTTATTGTTGTAAATAATCTTGTTATAGAATCATAAATGAATACATGTAAGATTAAACATGTAAGATATAATTAGATGATCTTGTTTTTGCAATTTAATATGTAAATCTTTCGCAATCGATTTTGTATCCAAATGCTTACCTCAAACAGTTCGTTATCTCGTAGTGGCCTGTGAGTCATTACAACACCATTGTTAAACTCGTCGAGTGGCCTCCGCCTCTCGGCGGTTCTGGCATTATTAGACAATTTCACCAATGAGCCGACCCTCTCATGAAACTTCAATTTATCCTCTCTTATAGCAGCGGGAGTTGGATTTTTCGGTAAGTTAACGTTTACATTAACACTTAGATTAACATTTAAGTTAGCGACTAGATTAGTAGTTGAGGAACTGGAGGTTTCTCCCGCAGCATAATCATTATTAATCTCGACTTCGTCTTTCGGCACATTACACAAACTAGCAAGTTTCGGAGCAACGCTGATTTGTATACAATCACCGTATATATCTACAACGGCAAAAATACGCTCCGGAATGTTGCTAACGGCAACTCCTTGCGAGACACCATTGATGTAGAATACCAGTTCATTCTACAATTATAAGATTATCATTAATTTCTATGTAAAATGATGAATGTAAATGATGGGCTAATAAATTATAAATTACATTGGACGTTCGCATGACTCCCAAAGTGTTCCCCTCTTGTAGATCATTAAGATTTGCCCCGTACGTTTCCACGATGCGATCTCCATTGTGAATTATACCAGAGCAGGTCATAATCCATGATCCATGACAGAGGTTTGTGGCACAGGGTGGTATCACCAAGGTCTCGGGATCGCATTCTGTCACTCCAATGTCTATGCTGCCGCACCATGATATGATCTGTGCAATGCCATTTTCAAAGTTAACACAAGTGAACTTTGACATACAATTATCTCAGTATTGTCGTATAATATACAGGCCTGTCAATAAGCCTGTTCTTTTTAGCTGAACTTCTTGCACTGTTCTTTTTTTTCTTCGGTATGTGGAGAAAAAGAGAAAAGATGAACTGTGTATAAGAAATTCAGCTGAAAAGAACAGACCTAATAGCTCTGAAAAAAATTAAATTAAATTAAATTAAATATTTCATTTAGACATATTAGACTGAAATTAAATTAAGCATGACAAATATTAGCTCACGAAATAAATAACACATAGAATATTTATTTATCAACAAACAGCGTGCGTGTAATTAGCACGTAATTAGATACATTCTATTTTGATATTTCTTGTTCAGGCTGAGCTTTAGCTATTGAATATCCATAGAAAACGGGCGGCTCTCTCGCAGATGTGTACGCGCATGTATACCTTCTTGTCGATGGTGACTTCGAATAGCTCGTTCTCCTGGAGCGGCTCGGCGCTGAACACCAGGCCGAAATCGTACTCGGAAAAATTGCGCGTGGCGGTGCTGTTGTTGTTGCTGAGAGTGATACGGTAGCCGCATCGCCGATGAAACATGTCGAACGCAGATCACCCCGAATGTTGTCCGTCGCGCCGCGTCGTGCTTTACGATGCGGTCGGTCAGGTCGGTCGACACCAGTCGACACACCAGAAGGCGCGCCACGCTGCGCCGCGTCGCGACGCATTGTATCGCTGCTCTTTGCCCTCCACCGCCGTGGTGCTGGGTCCGTTCTTCGGGTTTTTTTATTTTACGGGAGCAAAGAAAAGCGGAAAAAGCGCAGACAGGACTTTTTTTTGTCTCTTCTTGAACATTCTCTGCATTCAGATTGAAATAATTATCGCTGGAGATATTGTCGCTATTTGTCCTTTTAAATTTCAGCTTTCTTGGTTCAAATTTTTCCCTTTATATTCCTTTCCTTCGAAAAATATTTTGCTTTATTATGTTTTACATGTGGAAAATGTAATGTAAATGTTTTTAGTAATATCAATATTTTTCTATTAAGCTTAGTACGAAATGTTCGAAAAAAGCACGCCGTACAATTTTCAATCATTTGGAGCATGATAATTGTTTTATAATTTGGAGCCGAATGGAAATGAATGATTTTTTAACCCATTTTGTTATTGAAGCGCCATCTAGAAGTTTATTAAAAAAGTATCTACGTTATAAAACAGTCGATAATAGTTGCGACGTATGATAATTAGTAAATTTTTAATCGCAACGTTAATAATTTTATTTATTTATTATATGTATAATAATCTAAGAGTGTATCATAAATTTTAAGATTACATTTATATGAATTGTTTATATTATTTTTACACGAACATTTTTCTGTAAATAATTTAAACAATGTAAATTATTATTAATTGAATACAATAGAGAAAAAAGTAATTTTTTAAGATACATTATATTCCTAATAATTGAGAATATGGATTCAAATTGAAATTTTTATGTATATTTTAAGTCCATTAATATTGAATCCAATTCCCGGAATATAAATTATTTTTTATACATGAATATATGTAAATATGTATAAACATACATAAATATTCATAAATATATAATTATACGAAACATGTCAATACATGTTCATACCGTCTTTCTTTTTTAAATTACTTTTTGGTATAATAGAAATAATAATAGTAATGTGAAAACACTAAAAATAATTGAAGGAATAATTTTCTCATTGTTCGTTTAAAAAAAAAACAAGTTAGGAAAAATGTAAAAAAAATTACTCATACACAATCGTGCATAATTTTATATATAATTATACATAAGTAATATTTATATATAATTATACATAAGTAATATTTTACGTTTATTCAAACTTGATTTTTTTCTAAAACGAATAGTATGTGAAAACTCTTAATTATTTTTAATGTTTTTACATTATTATTATTATTTCTATTACACTAAAAAGTACTTTTATAGAAGAAAGAAAAATGTATGAATACGTGTGGGCATATTTTATATATGGCATATTTTATAGATGTTTATGAATATTTATGTATGTTTATAATATATTTATATTATTATATATTTATACATATTTATGCATGGAAAATATTTTACCTAATTAAATAAAAAAAAAACGTTTTTTATTTAATGGGATTTAATTGGATTCAACTGGATTGAAAAATTACGTTTCCTATTCAAAATTTTGAATTGAGCAGTATTTATGATGCACAAAAAAAGCTGATATTATTTTTAAATTTTTAGAAAGGCATAGAAATATATGTGTGTGCTTCATGCAATTTTAATAAATGAATAAAAGTGCATTTGGATTAAAAAAATTTATTTTTATGTTCGCGCAAATGCGTTTCTGAAAATCTGAATCGATTTCAATATCTTGCTTACTGGAATTGTAAATAAGATTATCTTAAATATATGTATAAGAGGGTTTACGAGTACCGTTAAAGATATTCTATAATTTTATAAAGTATCTTATATCTCAATTTACGATATCTGTAAGACATTATTTTAAGCGTAAGAAGTAACGAAATAAGACTCTCTAATATTAAAAATAAATAAGGAAAAGTATACAGGCGTTATTTTAAAACATCTTAAAATATCACACACACAAATATAATACTTCAACATATCTTTAAACTATGATATTTTGAACCATTTACAATCAGATATGTTCAAAATAAAACTAATATTTATAATGATTCGAAAACTAATTAACAAAGGAAAAATGCAAGAAAGTAATGTTTATTAAGATCTATTTGCACAATTTCCGTATTGATCAATTTATTACAATAGATAAAGATCAATTTTGTTGTAAACAAAATTAAGTTAGTTTCTCTTTCATGGTAAATTATTGAATTAGAACAAAAGTTTGTAGTGTGCTGTAAACTTTAAGCAATTGTAATTTCGTTAAAAATTACGAGATTTAAATTTAAACAAAGGATTTTATATTTAAAATCACTACTTTCGAAATGTCATTTTGTCTTCTGAATTTTTGTGAATTTGATATAAGAAATCTACGGAAATTTTTTTTCTTACTTTGTGGACCTGTTATGTGTCCTAAAGAAATTTGAAAAAATTTTCAACTTTCTAAAGTGGAAGCTTAAAATTACAAAATTATTTTTTAAAAATGTTTTTAAGATTTTTTTTACTGAGTAATTGCGCGTTAAATAAGAAGCGCATTTTGACTTTGATTACTCATAACTCTGTTAAAAATCATCGTATCGTATCTTAGATTAAAAACTTTACTTATATATATTATCATAATACAATCATTATATATTATTATAAAATTATCATTTATTGTATCAAAATTTTTTATTTTTTATTATCATTTATCATATCATTATTTATCAAATTAATATATTTATTTTTATTATTACAATATTATTATTATATTATCATTACATTATAATATTATTATTATATTATTATTATATGTATTATCATTGTTTTATATTATTACATTATTTCTTTGTCTGGCTGCTTTTGTTTTGATAAAACTAACATATTCTATGGAATATTTTATGCTTATTACATCTCATAAATTCAATAAAAAAAATGTGTAGATAAAATTATTATTAAATAATTTAATCAATTTTTTTAGAATCATCCATATGTGTGTGTGTGTGTGTGTGTGTGTGTGTGGAGTATAACTCTGGTAAAACTTAATAGAATCTTTTAAAAAAATTTATACTTAATTGTTAAATATACATATATAAAATGTATATGTACGTTTCTAAAATATATGAAGTTACAGTGAAAAATAAATTTCAATATTTACTTTATTTCTGAGCGCTTTAAGACTCCTTAAATTAATACGTAGTGTATTCATTATCTGTTATTGACGATCACATTCTGTTTATCTTCGCAGTTTATCTATCCTTCTTTGGTTTTTTAGCACATCAGCAAATCAGTTTCGACTAATATCATATATGTGCGATAATAGATGTCGAGAAACAATAGTTTTCAAAGAACAATTATTGTACGCATCAAAGTCTACTCATAATCTATTGATCTGTTGCCGATTATTATCTTTTCTCTTCTTCTGTAAATCAGTTTCGATGATTAAGAGGACTAAATATTATTAGTTCATTGATGAAGTTATCGCAAAAGAATTATTTTCGCAAAAAATATTTCTCGTTGTTACTGCCATCTTCATTAAAGAATCCAAATTAATAGATTTATGTTTATGTAGTAAAGAATATTAAATATGTTCTTCAAGAAAAAAGTAAATAAAAACTAATCTAATTATATAAACATGGTAAACGAATTAAATTTATTATATCTTATTACTCATTACTGTTACCTTTTTCTTCAATAATCAATTCATTATTTCTCACAAGTCATCTTTAAACACATTAAATGAGATGCGACAAAAAACTGATTGCGTGCGTGACCTCTGATAAGAATTTTATCGGTCAAGCTTGTCTTAGAATAAATTAGTTTTTTTGAGTAACGTGTAATTTCTATTTTATTAAAAATACTAGAACAAAATAGCCGATTAAGATAAGATGTTACTTCAGAAATGTGATCTGAATAATTTATATATAAATGTCATAGATAAATGTCAGAGCAAAGTGATGCTATTTTGTGTTGTCATCATTTTAATATTAAAATGAAGTTTTTGATCACACGTAAAAAAAAAACAACAAGTTTATTTACTGGGATGAGTCTTGTATAGCCAATAGAATAAAATCGATGTTCGTTTGAATAAAAGCGCGGAAGATACGAACTCGGAATATCGACATGGACTTTGAGCGGTCAAAGATTGTGTCCCGTGGATGATACATAAGAGATACTCTCCTTGGGTGGTGGTGGCTGTAGATAAGTGATGATTGTCCTGCCGGGAACGTTCCTCAGTGATCAGTTTGAGCACAGCGCAACGAGATCGAGAAAAGAGCAACGGGAAGATAAAAAAGAAACAGGTCGTGAAAATGTCTTTCGCTTTGTTATTGGATCCACCTGGGCCCGAAGCCAGGGCTCTGGCCGAAAAAGAACTCAGGGAAACTGAGGAGAACGTGAAAAAGGGCATTGAGACTCTGAGGAAATATATCGAAGGTTGGAATTATCATTTTTTACAATTTAATTCTAAGGTGTATAAAACTTCTTCGAACATTTTAATTTAAATTTGCGAAATCTTCATATTCCTTTGTCTTTTCCAAAATATTGTTAAAATATTGTTTTTTTAATATACCTAAATGTACTTTGTATTTTTTTCCTAGAAGAAGAAATACGCGCCTTTGTTATAAATTCGCTCCGTTGAGAATAAATACCGAAAAAAATAATTCTGCTATGAACACAAAGAGATTGCAAAATGTAATTGTCAAATTTGTTTGCTACTTATAGAAGATAAATTTTTAAATTTTATTTATTGTGTGTTTGTTAATAAATTATATACAGTCTGTTACAAACTTTGTCGTAAAATGAAAGATTAACTCATCAAGAGTAGAAATACGGTTGTAATGTTTAAAAACCGTAATAAATCGATTTGTACATAAAGATATTGAAATTCAAATTCGTCTTAACTGTGACATAATAGGAACGATCATTACGTATTCGGAAAGTTATGAATAGATTGTTTAACTTTGCGCAATAAACAGTATACATTCTCATACGGTATACTTTTTCTAAGGAATATTCTGGGAACGTCCAAAGAATATAGAGATATTTGTTGGATGTAGTCTGTAGTTTATAATCTGTATAATATTATCTCGAAAATTTCAAAAAAATTGATGCAGACTCGTGTCTCTGGAAAACTTTGCCTTCGTTTATCTGTAAAAATTGGTAAATATTATCGCATTATTATGCTTTTACTTTGGCTGCGTTCAGTTTGGACGCGCTTTAAGCGTTTAATCATCATTCTGTCTTTATCATTAAACATAAAATAAAAAAAGAATCACTGAAAGTGTTGAAATCGTTCAAACCCAAGGCAGCTTATATATCTGCTTATACTCGTTTCGTAGATTAATTTTAATCTTCGTTCAACTTAAAGGCGTTCTACAGTGCGTCATAAACATTCTATCATTTGTCGTAATATTTCGTAATAGCCAATCAGAAGTATCAATAGTAATTATTGATGCTTCTGATTGACTATTACGTTATATAGTGTGGAACGCCTTTTACTCTTTATCTTTTTCTAACTTTTTAGAACTGAAAAAGATGAAAAATAAGTTGGAATTAATTTATGTTGATAGAAACAGTCATTAACTATTATCGTATGAACGTTGATCAAGTTTGTTCAAGTTTCTACTAAATAAATAATAAATAGATGACTATTAAATTTAAAAAAGGCAGCAAACATCCGTTTTTAATTGGTGAAGAAAAAACTAGCAGAGTTATTTGAAATATTCTTTCGCATATAAATGAGTTATTCAGGGATTAAAAGTTTTCTGTACTTAATGTTGCTTTAAGAATATTATCGAGACTATTTGGACGACATAGAGCCGTCTCTGAATAGATGTATTGAAAGATAAGGTCAGAACTGTGACCAATAATCTCACTTCTTTTTATTTTTTCTCGCTGCAGAACGCTTAGCAGAGTCCGATTTATGTTCTTGAAGTTGAACTTTTTAAACGTTGAATCTTAAAATTGATACTTTTAAGACGTTAAATCTTAAAATTGATACTTTTACATCAAGACATAAAATCATTACAAAACACTTTATACGTACTTATACTTCGAGATTAGATTGTTGCAAAATATTTCAAGTTTAATCATTTGGTATTTTAATTGCATGGAAAATAAAAAGTAATTATTAATTATTGAAACGCAGTTACGCACTTGCGTTATTACTAAATAAAAAATACAAAAGCAATGTTGTTTAACATTTGTGCATAAAAAATTAATCTAAATATTTAAAAGCAAATATGTAATGAGTCTGTATTAACTTTTTGTATATCTTAATTTTTTTAGTTATAGTTTAACATAAAGCTGCTTTGAATAAATATTACATCAGATTCAGGACACTCGCACGGAATGCAAGAGATCTGGGTTCGACTCCCGGCCGAGGCAATATTTTTCGCAATAAGTTTATTACAGTTTTTTAAGATTTGGGAGAATTTGGGGGGATTATTTGTTTCAGATTGATTGTGTGAATCCGATAATTTCATCGGCTCTCAATTTATTTCTGAAATATTAATTCAATTTAATTGAATGTATATTAGATAGTAGTTCAACATCTTAACACTCGGACCGGGAAGACGCTTTGTATTTAAAGTTTTAATATTTATATAGACGGTCTTGTTTCCAATCATATTAAATATTACGTGTTACAAATAGACCATGCACCTAATAACAGACTTGCATGGAAGATACATGTTGAAAATATATATTAGAATATTACATATACTATATCACAAATACGCATTGTGTAATTATATAATAAATATAAAATAAAAAGAGATAAAGAAATCTATTTGATAATGCGATTGATGCACGAGTCAAGTGCACCTTGACTCTTGGACATGTGAAAGAATAGGCCTATTCTTTTGCACCAGCTCATCTTTCTTCTTCTTCTTTTCTTCTGAAGAGAAAAGGAAGAAAGATGAACTGATGCAAAAGTTTCAGCTAAAAAGAGCAGACTTAATAGTAGTTGTTCACATAATATCGCGTCGTTCGAGTGCGGCTTTATAAAGACCTTTCAAGACAGTAGATATGATTCTTAAAGACCCTCTTAGCATTTAATGCTTAAAAAAAAATATCTCGAGTTTACACGAAACTGCGTATCAGGTTATTGAATTTGGAGATACACAACGTTTATTACGCAATAAATTCGGCTGCACGATATGATTCGATTGTACGATAAGCTATAAGATATTGCTGGATTTATTTGATAATTGAACAACATTTTATATTCATCGCTATGCAAATATTATTGAGCACGTATTCCTAGCTCGTGAACGTCATTCTTGGAAAAAAAAATTTGTTTATAAAAAATATATACATAAATGTATGTAATTATACATATATTTACATATAAAATATGTTCATATACAAGGTTGGATAAGTTACTTTTTTAAAACTGAGTTAGGTTAAAGTTAACAATCTTGAAAATTTAACTTATTATAGTTAAGATACAACTTAATTTATAATGAAATTAATTGAATTAAAAGTTAAGTTAATAAAGAAAAGTAATTGAATTATTTCATGATTCCAGGATTTCAGTCTTACAAATAACGGAAATGACAAATATGTATATACTTTATTTAGAAAATACTCTATATTCTATTTACATGTTTTGTTTATATATACTGTTTACATATATTGTTATATATACTGTTTGAGTATTTTGTTAACATATACTTATTAAATATAAGTAATAAAGCCATTTCGAAATTTTTCCTGCACTGAACAGCCGGTCAACGTGAGCCCACATGAGCCGAAGATGGTATTGATGTGTTATATTTTAATAAGGAATAATAGATTTCAACCTATCAGAAACTAGATACATTAAAATACACGGTTTCTGACAGATTGAAATCAGTCGATTGTATAATTTGAAATAAGATGAAAATTACAAAAGTGAACAAATTCACTAGAATATTTATAATTTCATTGGTCAACCTAGTAAATTTGCTTATTTTTGCAATTTTTACCTCATTTTAAGCTATCGCTATTACCGCGTATTATACCTAAGACTTAACTTCAAAAAATTAAGTAAAAAATTAATAGTTACAACTAAAATGTAACTAAATAAAGTTAAAAAGTTAAGAATTTAAATTGTAACTAAGTTAAGTTAAAATTAATTAATTTTTTAACTTAACTTTTATCTTTTTAACTTATTACACTCTATCCAATCCTGTTCATATATAATATATTTTTCCGTTGAATAATTTCCATTCGTATATACAAAAGAATTAATAGATGATAAAAAGAAATAAAGAATAATTAGATAGTCAAAAAAAGTGTTATATGTTTTACATGAGAAATATGTATTTTTCTGGCATCTTAAATAATTCATTTCATTACTCTAAGGATAAAAGTATTAAGGTTATCAAAAATAAAAAGTTTATAAAATATTTTTATTTTATGTCAAAATGTAAATGTAAAATAAAACACACACACACACACACACACACACA
>NW_017304228.1:5032814-5033024 GCF_001594115.1 Trachymyrmex septentrionalis | reverse complement strand
CACACACACACACACACACACACACACACACACACACACACACACACACAAAATATCTCGTGATATTAATTTTTTGCTACATTTTAATATATGCAGAATAACTAGAAGAGAAGATTAGGTAAAAAAAATCATATAGGTCAATTCTATTAAAAAAATCTTGAGACTATCGAAACGTTTTTTATTTATAAAAAAAATATATATATATATTAT
>NW_017304228.1:5031369-5032714 GCF_001594115.1 Trachymyrmex septentrionalis | reverse complement strand
AATGCAAATTAGGTTCAATTTATAAAATAGAATGTTGTATTTAATGTAATTTTAATTTTTGTTAGAAAAATGAAAATATTTCTTATAAATAATATTTTTAAATTATTCTTCTTATTATTTTTTATGTATGTTTTTTTTATACGGACAGAGATTATTAGAAAAATAAAACATATATGGACATATTGTATACATATATTATATAAAATTATATCTATTTTTATGTAAAATTTTTTACTGGTTTATAAATTTTTCGATCTGTCATTCATCACCGGCATTACACATTTGTGTGCTTAAAAATTTATTTAAACTTGAAATAGAGAATAAATGGCGGCCCTCTCGTGCAATTTCCCTAATAAGCATCGTGACCTCGCACGCAAAGTCGCCTCGAAGCGATCCAATGGCTTTTATACCATTGAAGCGTGAGGTGAGTAGAAATCGGCGAGAAGATAACGGCTAAAAATGCTCAAATTAATGGATTTTATAGATGTTTGAGCCGTAGAAGGTACTATATCGAAAAAAACATGAAGAAACGTCTATGTTAAAAAAATAATGAAAAGCGGTTTATTTTGCGCGAGGCGTGAAGATCGATCTATGTTGGAATACATGCGAAGTACGATTTATGTCGAGAAAAGCTTGAAGCACGGTTTAAGTCACATGAAATGGAACAAGAATCTACAGCGCAATGTTTACTACTCATAAATTACACAAATTTAATTACAGAAAATTAAATAATAGATGAATAAATGAATGCGAGAAACAGGATTGAAAATCAAGGCGATTCCCGTCCTCAGTCATAAAATTTATGAAAAGAAAATATTGCGCTATATAGACTCTTTTTTAATTTCATACAACTTGAATCGTTCTTCTTGCTTTTCTTAATATAAACTGTACTTCGTATGCGTTCCGACATAGACCGGTCTTCACACCTTACATGAAATAGACTGCTTTTCATTAATTAATTTCTTGATATAGACCTTTCTTCATATTTTTCTCAATACAGTACCTTCTGCGGTTCAGACATCGTTTGCAGACTTAAACTTGGAAACCAGATTCGTTTATTACTTTATTTTTAATTATTCATTCTCGTTCTCTCTCTCAAAAGTCCACGCACTGTAATTGTTGATTATAGTGACACATGATTGACTATGTACCTTGATCGAGAAGTATATTTTGATAACGTGACAGAACGATACAAAGTCCGACGATTCTGACAGATAAGAGAAACGATCAGCTAGCGATGAATCATGAATCGTCATTGTGTTAGAAAGATGCGTACATTCATATCTGACTATTCATATCACCCACTTTGCACAAGGTTGTTGAATTGAATATTTGCAATAATATA
>NW_017304228.1:5028152-5031300 GCF_001594115.1 Trachymyrmex septentrionalis | reverse complement strand
TAATATATGTGTGTGCAATAGTAAGAAATATTTGCAATGATGTCGAGATTAATATTTTGAACGATATTTATTCGATAACAATTTAGTTCGTTAAATTAAAAAGTTAGCTAATTTTACGAGCAGAGTGATGTCAATGTTTTTATATCTTTATCTCGTTTATATATCACCGATAATCGTTGAAGTTAATAAAATTATTACTTCTGTTTCAGAGGACAAAACAATTTATTTTTCTACCGACGATGATTTCCTTATGATCTTCCTTCGTCCTTGTAAATTTTATCCGGAGAGTGCGTTTGAACTAATGAAACGAGCCGCAGACTTCAAGGTGAAGCACGCAGCCCTGTTGCATAATCTAATGCCGGAAGATGAAAAGACCATTTTTCTTGATCACAATGTTGTTAATATTTTCAAACACAGAGATCACAAAAATCGTAGAGTGATGGTGGTAAATTGTGGTAAACTCTGGGATCCGTCAAAAGTCTCTAGCGATCAAATTTTTCGTATATTCTACTTGATACATGAATTAGCCATGTATGAACCAGAAACACAGGTACGAATAAAATATTGTAATTACTAATTATGCCTCCTTTTACATATACACGCAGGAATTAATTAAATAATTAAATTATTTACAATTAAATTAGCTTTAGACACAAATGTAAATGTGTTACAATATTAATTGTAAAAAATATGAAAGAAATTTAGATTAAATTAAATATTTCTTTTTTTGCATGTCAAATCTTCGTATATTATGAATCACTACTATACAAAAATGCATCAGTGTTATGAATACTTATGCATGTATATAATTACTAGGTTGAACGTGTCGTAACTCACGATCAGCAAAATTCCATAATTGCCTTGACTATGCAAAAAAGAACTTAAATTTTTGCAGTTATTGCCAAAGGATACAAAATTGTATACACTATTGACGGTATTATATGTAATTACAAAGTTAAATTTATATATCCTAATTAAATTTAGCTAATAGTAATAAATTATTTAAATTTTTACAAAGCTAAGCATCGTATTTAATTCGGACGTAAGCGCGAGGCGTAAAAATGCACTTTGCACGATTGATAATTTAACGAATATAGTTCCAATAACAATGTAAAACAAAAAGAAAAAGAGAGAAATAAAGAAGTAAGAGAAAAAGAAAGAAAATATTAAGCTTTTCCATGTCAAAATAAGATATATCAAAATTATTAAATAATGAACATTCTAAAATAATTCTTTAAATTATCTGATTGGGGTGTTTAATTAAATAAAATTCCTATATTTGGTCAGAGAGAATCTTAATGCTTATCTAAGTATTTTTGTGTGATTTTATATACATATTTGACTCTACAATCTGCAGAATGCTTATTTGCATCAAAATTATTAAATTGACGAGCAATTTAATAATTTTGATGGAAATAAGCATTGTTATTAATAATTAGATATTAACGAGAATTTTAAATCTGCAAATATTTTTTTTACAAGTATGTTTATTCTTTTTTCTTAGATATTTGGTAATGTGGTGATAATGGATTTCGATGGGCTCTCCATGAAACAAATCACAGGAATGACACCATCTTTCAGCATGACACTCCTTAGTTTTATTCAGGATGCGATGCCACTACGTTTAAAGGAGGTAAGTATTAATACAGTAGATAAATAAAATTACACAAAATTACTTTGCTAAAAGAAGAAGTTATCTATTTTTACATTGTTACACACGAATAACTAATGTCAGCTTACATTGGCATTTCCTTATTATCATTATATTTATATTAAGTCTATTTTTACATCTTGTAATATGTAAATTAAATATTGACAACAATAAATATTATGTAAGGTAATCGACCCGTACAATAGTCTATCCAAACTTTATAATTTTTATTTAATTTTTTGCTGAATCCAAGATTAAAAACTGATGATTAGATTCAAAAGAGGAAATGTTTCTAAATGTTAAAAAAATATAAAATATATTTAATATATTTAAAACATTTACATGAATGCTATAAATATTTTAAGAAAAAGTAGCATTTATACTCGTAGATTATATTGAATATAACATACGGGTATTCAATATGATCTAAATATTACTTTTTCTTAGAATCTTTATTTAATATTTATATGTTTTTCTTTCTTTAGTAAACAAATTGGAGAATTAGAAAATAAAGTAATATATTACTTCCATAAAATTATGGAAAAAGTTACGGTTTATTAACATATCGACATGTGTTTATAATTGATATGTAAGACTTATCTATATACAAAGAAATGTTTTACAAAACATTGATATTAATATTTATTTATTTATTTATTTATTTATTAACTTATCTCCGATATTTAGCAGGTGAATTATAATCTTTGGTTTAAAATAACAAAAGTATTAAAAAACTTTAAAAGTGATGTATGTCCTCAGTATGCCAGTTGGCCATATTGGGTCTATCTTATAAAAACTTACCTCTCATTGGTTTATAAATAAAACGTGACAAAAATATAAACTAAATACAATATTATTAAATATAAATACAGAATTGTAATAATATGAATTACAAAAATTAATAACTATTTCTTGGTAACTATATAAAGCAATTAGATATTTACGAAATATTACATCATGACTACGACATTTCGCATTTTGCTTTATTGACAATAACAGAATAAACAAATTGAGCAATAAACTGATGCAATTGGGTCAGACAGACAGCTTGTATGACTTACTAATATTATCTGTTAAATTCACCTTTATAATTACACATGAATAGCGAGTAGGGCATATTGGTATTAGGTCATAGAATCCGGTTATCTTACTTGCTCGTTTTATTTGTGACTTATGTGATAGCAGTAATCATTTTACATTCTCATAAATCAATATTATTATCTAAATATTATATCTATATTCTTATTTTATATTAGATAAATAGTATATATTTCTAATTATATAATTATGCACATTCTAATTACAATTGATATTTATTTAGGTTCATTTTGTGAAACAACCGTTTCTGTTTAAAATGGTATGGCAAATATTCAAACCTTTCGTCCGGGAGAAATTGAGAAATCGTATGTTCTTCCATGGTTCCAAGATGTCTTCCTTCCACGCTCACATCCCGCCGAGTCATTTGCCGAAAAACTATGATGGCGAACTGCCAGAAAT
>NW_017304228.1:5022915-5027065 GCF_001594115.1 Trachymyrmex septentrionalis | reverse complement strand
AAATAACGCAGGAATTTATTGCTAATTTGTTGCTGTCAAAATATTCTAGTTTTGAATCCATTACCTACGACAGGCCTGGAACCGGGTTGCACATTTCGACCGATTTTACCTACCGTCAACCTTACTCTTTTTATTTCATAGTATTTAGATTGCACGCAAAGACATAGAATGATCGAGTTCAGGGATGATATTAACTTTAAAGGGCACTGTAGGGCTATAGGATTTCAAAACACATTGCCTCGCGTTCACTTTACAGAGTTGTATTATTATTATTATTAATATTAATATTTGTTAAAAAAAAACTAGAGAATTTTTAAATTGTTTTACGTGTTTTAAATTAGGTTCGCTATTATACATTTAACAAAATACATTTACACGTATATTCAGTACTATATTTAGCACATCTATCTATGAAAATCATCTTTTCGAACATTTTCACGTTTTTATAATAAACGTTTATTTCTTTATTATATTTATTATACACACACACACACACACACACACACACACACACACATATATATATATATATATGGAGTCATCTTAGTATAACGGGTTGAAAAAATTGAAAACTTTTTTTGGATATAAAAAAGACGTCTGAGTGTAAAAATAGAAAAAATATGTATATAAAACATTAAAACGGTGTATTCGGAATTAAATGTTTCTAATAAACTAATAATATGCTAATCCTACGAGTAAATCTTTACGTCGACAACGCTTTAAAGTGCATTTTAAAATGTTAGACTATAAGAAAATGCAAAAAATAAAATCGATTTTTAATTAAAAAAAAATGTTAAAATATTTGACAAAACGGTTTTCATAGAAATATATGCTAAATATATACGTGTAAATATATTCTCATTTAAATATATACTTTTAAATATATCAGGCCCTTACTTAAAACACGTATATTCGGAAAAAGGTTTCTAATAAAATAGATATGTTAATTATATATACATGTAAACGTTTACTTACAAGTAAACTTTTTTCTAAAAGTGAATATAAACGGATAAACGTTCCACGTTTACATGTATCTTCGAAAAACGGAATAAAATCAGAGCCCTAATGTCTATGAAAGCTGATAAAAGTAATATTACTACTTTTATTCTCTCTAAATAATTTTTAATCCTTTTCTTTGAAAATTATTAAACAGCTGTAAAAATATTTGTTTACATTTTTGTACACATACATGACAATTATTATGCATGAAAATTATTCTTATATTAAATAAACACAAAAATTTGAGTGGATCTTTTGGGGCATGTGAAATGTCTTACATTGAACATAAATTTTCTAACATATAATGTACAATTGAGTAGGTTTACTTATATGTTACAGTCATCTGTGTAATATTCTAAGAAATTAATTTCGTAATTTATTGCAGATATGAAAATATCAAGGCTATATTAATATTTTATTTTACAAATTATAATACGCATAATCATGTAAAACCGGTCTTTTAATCGGTACATGGTGCATGGTGACATGGTACTGGTATGCCGCAAATGATTCCCATTGCAAGTGCACCTAACCGCAAAAATTTTAGAAGAGATAAAAAGAAGCGAAAGGAATGAGAAATAAATAATAAAGCGGTTGTATGTTTACATGGAACTTGTTTTATTACCTCTAAGATCTTATCTTCTAGCTATTCGTTTAACTTCAAAGAATTTTTACTTACTGACTTAATATGACCACTTTAATTAATTTAATGATGGTTTTAATTATTTTTATTATTTGATCTTTAGATTACAACAGATAGAAGATTTAATGATCAACTTTACAATTGTTTTATATTGTTAATGCGCACTGAAAAAACTCAAATTGGAGTTGAAACGTATACGATTTAAAATGTTTTGTGTATATTAATTATTATTGAATTTATACTGCACTGTTAACAAGCTACGCTAGATGTTATGTGCAAATTAATTATACATAAACAAATAAGTTAGTTATATAATAAATAAAATTAAATGTTTTGACTTTTAATATGGTCATCCTTAATGTGATACAATATATTTAAAAATATAATAATTATTAATTGGACTATTAAAATAAATTATACGTAAGTTACACATATTATTTAGCCTACTTCTAATTTTTGAATTTATATTTTATCAATTTTATCAATTTAGAATTTTATCGATAAAAGTGAGATATAAACATATTTTGTATTTACTCTCATTAAATACAAAACATATTTTGTATTTACTCTCATTTTGATCAAAACAGTATCGTTATTGCAATAACATTATTTTTGAAATAATAAGTAAATCTTTAGAATTTTTTATTGTTTATTTTAGAATGTATCTGATAAGAAACCTATGCGTTTATTTAATGATGTACGTAAGTCATCTGAAAAGTTTTGAGCCAACATGAAAATGGCATTACTCATCAAAATCATTTTGGTTTCATGTTAAGGCTCAAAACTTTTTAAATAATCCTCGTACTACGTATAAATTTGGCTTGATATAATTTAATGTGCAGCGAATTGAAAAAGGTTGAAAAACATTGACCTATGAGAATAAAAAACATTAATACACAAATATATACAACCATAAAGGTTCACTCTAAAAGTTAATCTCTACTTTAGAATGTTTTATATTAAATTTATTAATTGATTAATTAGCGAGGTGAGCAATTTCCCTTCAACATTGTGTAACATTAAATTACAAAAATCTGAAAATATAATATAAATATATTATAATATAAAATATTATAATATATTTATAATATAAAACATATAGCAAATTTGATTGAATATACTTAGTACTCACTGATGCATGTTAAGCGGAAAGACATCGTAATTCGCTATTAAACTCCTAGTGGGATTCAATTTTTCATTATTTTCGTAAATAGCTAGGTAATGCTTTAAAAATAATTGATGGTTTCTGATTAGTCCTTACAAGTTCAATATAGAATAAGTAATATATATCATAATAATATTATAAGAACATCATTATGATCTATATTCGTTACTTTTAAGTTCATTTTTAAGCAACAAACAACATCATGATAACGTGATAATATCATTATGACTTAATTTATGATTCTGTGTTCTATTTTAGTATTTAATGTTATTATTTATTTAATGTTATTGAATATTCAATGGCATTACGAACTGTTTGAGATAGTACAGTAGATTGTCATATAACGCATACTTAGACAACGCGGTTTCCAATAATGTTAGTGGCAACCCACAATTACGCGGTAAATTACCTTTGCACTACATGGTTCTTTTTTAAATTGTGGCTTAGTCAGTTGCAATGGCAATTATTTTGGATTTTTGCGATAAAATTATTTCTACATGAAAGGAACAATATTGCTACATCTAAAATTTTAGCTAGACACAGATTCGAAAATAATTTTATTGAACAATTAAAATAATTATTATTATCTATATATGTAGGTCGCAAGCATAAATGAGCAATAATGCAAAAGTTTTGTCATTCTAGCAACTAGCTTAATCATTCTACATAATTATTTTGATGGTTCGATAAAATTATTTTCAGATTTCTATGTTTTTTACAGATAAAAAAAATGAGTATCATTTAATTCAGATTTTTTATCATTCGGAGCTTGTCCTAAACGTTATATTAAGGTTTATCTACAGTACATTTTATCCCACAGAGCTTCCTAGGAACGTTCTCAAGACGTTGGGATGTTTTTTAGAATGTCCTTTGAAGATCTTCGTTTTTATTTAACGCTGTTTATGTCGAGCATAAGATTCTGTATAATTTACTTTGACATAATCACTTGTCATTTATATCTGTAATAACGAGGTAATACTTTCCTCATTATGCAAATGTGATCGATTCGTATACGTGAGGAATTTATAAATACGATTTTCATATGATAATAATTACAATACAATTTAATTACATTATTTAATACTATACTTATGGCAAGGAAAGTAGTAGAAATGTTTATTACGTTTATAAAAAATTTTAACAGTTTTATTATATGATTCAAAAATATACCATGCGTATATTGCTAAATCCGATAAATTCAAATGTTGAAACATAGCCAATATCCGGTTCAAGAGGCCAATCTGTTGATTAAAATTCTTGACTTGTCAATTAGTCTCTTTATCAATATTCTATTGTATTAATTGCATTATCAAAATATCTATCTTGTTTTATATATATATATA
>NW_017304228.1:5019503-5022804 GCF_001594115.1 Trachymyrmex septentrionalis | reverse complement strand
ATATATATATATTGTGTGTATGTGTGTGTGTGTGTATTTGTACAACATAACATAATAATAAATTACATTATAATAAATTTTAGATATGATGTTAAAGGCTGTTTTTTTTTCTAATTTGTCACTTGATCATCAGAACTCGAAATTATTTAACAATCTACTAATATACGAAACAATTTGAATATGAATTATAAACAGTTCAAATCGTTTGAACTCTTTTTGGGAATAAATAAATGTCAACAATTGAATAATAAATTTAAGTAAAAGAGACATCATTTCCAATATCCGTCGTGATTTTATTTATTTTTTCCTTTACATTATTAAATTTTGCGATGTCATTTCCTATGTCGTAGATGTATTTTAATATAACTGTTCAAAGTTAAATTAAATTTAAGTATTTTAACGTTCGTCAAATTTTTCTTTTTTTTCCATTGTTTTATTGAATATTGCAATGTGTAGGTTTAGTTTGAGCTTTTATATATTTGTATATAAATTTATGTTACACGTACTTTCTGTATTTAGATTTTCTTTTCTTTGTTCTGCATCCTGTTTCTTGCAAACAAAAAGAAAAACCAGAACATCGGAATGGTAATCTTGGCTTTATCTTTTTATATCACTATTTTAAATACATTTCATTTATTTTATAATTCTCTTTGTAATTATCAAACTTGTTCGGAATTAAATCTTGTACATAAATGTACATAATGTTATTATTATTAAGTAATGTTATTACTATAAAAGAAAAAACAAATATAAAGTAATTACTCTTATTTGCGATGAATACTATTTTTTCCTTTAATTGTCCTTAATTATGAAAATTGTATTGCGTTGATTGTTGTAAATAAATCACACAGTTTAAGACTTTATTCTGTATTACACATGTTTACAAAATAATAAAAACATTAAAAAAAAATTACACATTATTTTAGATTGTATTTAAAAGTAAAACAAAATAAAATATTTAGCAGCGGTTTAAAATTTGCAGAGAATCCAAATTATTTTAAAATACTTTAAGTATTTAAAATAATATAAAGTTATACATTGCAATGTACTAGGTTAATAATTCTCTCATTGCAATAAAACTTTGTATAAATCATTTTGAGTACGTGCTCAAAATATTTATATAACACAATTAAAATTTTTGTCATTGAAATTTTGAATTTTAGTGTTATTGTATATAAAATATATAAATATATATTTAGTGTTATAATAAATAAAAAATAATAACAACTAAACTAAATAAACTATAAAAAAGAGTTGTTCAATAAGAACAGAACGTTATAAAGATAACTTACATATACATAGAGTTTATTTAAAATACAAATATTAATACATTATAAAAACACATCCTTTATAACCATTAATTCCACTCAAAGTTCAGACGTTGTCATTTCAAGACAGCTCGACCGCGCGATTTCTTCAAATCTGCGTACGAATCTTGACTCGAGCTTGATATCGTGAGAAGTTTCGTTAATATACGGAAATGATTTAGCAATAATCACGTTGTTTTTTGTAATTTTTCATGCATACATTTTATGTGCTATAAAGTCTCTTTTTCTAAAAATAAATAAACTTGAAACTTGAACTATTTTGTACGGAATAATCACACGTTTCGCAACATAAAGGTGGGGAAGACTTGTAGCTTTCAAACAATTCTGACTGGATTTCGCAGTTCCCATTGGCGATTCGTGCTGACGGTACTGACCCAGAAGGCCTTTTCTCTTTCTCTGCCTTCTGCGATCCACTCGAATATCATTTACGACGAGGAGAGAGACAAAGACTGGTGAACCAACTCAGCACAGTCCTACGTTGGCACTTATGCTTGTTTTCATAATATCTAACTAAATATTTCGGTGTGAATGAATTGAAGTCTCAGCGATGAAAGACACATAGTTCTAAAACACTTGAAAATTATTTTAAAAATAAAATTGTGTGCGATTCTGAAGATCAGCGTGCGATTGACTGTTCGATTTTCAAGATCTCTACGAGATCGTTGATATAATTCTGGTGAGTACTTATATTTCTTTATATTCTTGCATTTTGTTACTGAGAAAAATGTTTTAATTATACCAATAAAATACGCTAAAATTTTGATAGAATTATGCATATCTGATTATTATAGTTGAACTCAATATTGTATAGCAAAAACGTTTAATGAACTTAATTATATAAGAATTTAGTTAATATTTTTAATTGGATTCGATTAGAATTAAAATTCGAATTCTATTTACTAAAACGTTTTTATTAAAAAATTGTGCTGATCTAAATAAATTTAATATTATTGTGAAACAATTTTTGTATATTTAACAAAAACAAATTTATCATGCTTATTTGATAATTTTTAGAAGAATTTTGATTTGTTTTTCGAGTAGACATATTAATTAAATTTATCAGACTTTTAATTTATGTACCATATTTTTTCTAGTGTTGTAGTTTTTATTATGTGCTTGTACTAAATGATAAATAAAAAAAACATATTTACAAAAATAACATATGTGTTTTTCATAAGATTTAAAATTTGTTTTTTCTTATTTGCTATTTTTATATTTTTCTACATTCGTTTTTCTTATCTGCTCGCTTTAATAAATACTTATGAATTAAGTGTTTGCTTTTTAAAAAATATAAAAAATTCAGTTGAAGATTATTATTACTAAAGTATTATTAGTTATAAGAAATATAAGTACATTATGCATTTAACTTTTCGATAATGGTTAAGCATTGATCTAACAATAAGTAGATCTTCTTTTCAATGTAGTTAATATTAAATTGTTATATTTTGTATCATTAACTGTGATATTAAAAAGCGAAAGCTGTAATAGTAATAAAAATAATTACAATAACTTAGAGAATTGTTTATTTATAAAATGCTTATATATAACATAATAAATCGAAACTAGTACTATGGTAGCAACAAAACGCTAAAAAAAAGTAATCATGAATATTTCAAATTTTACTCATTAAGATATTAATGATATTTATTTAGTACTTTTTACGTAAGTATCATCATTGTACTTTGTTTGCATTGTGTTTCAATTTCCTTAAAATATACTGAATAAAACAAGCTTTTATTAATGCTTATTCATAAGTATACATATATTAGGTTAAGTAAAAAGTCATCGCGTATTTTTTAGCTCAAAGTTGTATATACAATATCTTCGTCAATAATGAATGAAATTCAAATTTAAAAAAAGGGTTTTAAAGCTTGAAATCTCTACTTTTAAAAGCTTATCACATTTTTTAAGTTTATATGAGTTTGATAATTTTTACATACCAAAAATTACGAGCTGAAAAAGACGAAAAATTT
>NW_017304228.1:5013959-5019403 GCF_001594115.1 Trachymyrmex septentrionalis | reverse complement strand
TTTTTTTTAAATATTCCTACGACTTTTGATTACTGAGTTATCGCGGATTAAATAAAAGAATTATTTTGACTTTAATTGCTCATAACTCCATTAAAAATTGTCGTATCGTATAATTTAAAAAAGAGATTTTTAAAGCTGAAACTTTACTCTATTAAGATATATTTATATTGTTGGTAAGAAAGTAATTGCGGTTTTTACTGATAGATGTCTTTTAAAAAAACGCGATGACTTTTTACTTAACCTAATATATGTAGAAGAAAATTCCACCGTTCCGATGTGTCATTTATTCTGCATAATAATAATAATAACAATAATAACAATATCACCAGCAACAATAACAATAATTTTTATTATATTATATACTTAGAAATAATTATATATAAAATATGTTTTACTTTTTTATTTTTAAGATGTTTTTTAACAACCTTCTTTTTTAAGCAACAATTTTCTTTCTATTTAGCCTTCTTTTCTACTTTTATAGAAATTTAATATTAATACTGGCTAATTAATTACTTACTTTGAATATTAAAAATATTATTAATAGTATTTTTAAACGTAATTTATTGACCAGTTAGTATTAAATATTTCTATAAGAATTAATAATTTTATTCTTCTCTTTTCTATTTAACAAATCCTACCTTCTTTTCCATGCAAACTTAAATTTATATGGATAATTCTGCGTACTAATTTATGCACACAATAATTCTGTATATATATAATAATAATAATTTTCTGTATATATAATAATATATTTTGGATAGTTTTTTTTAGAAAATAATATATCTTTTTAATAATGTACGTAATGAAAACAGACAATGATATCATACGTATGTTGATCGATAAATTGAGTAGAATGATGTACAAACTAATGGACTAATTTCGTTAACACATATATATAAAATTGGTTTTCCTTTCATATAACATACTTCTATGCAAATTATATCCACATTTACATTTAATATGTTACAAGGAGGAACTTCTCTAGAACAAGTTTTACTCTTCTAGAAGGACAAACAAGTTTCATTTTCCAAGAAGAAAAATTTTCTTGTAAAATATTTGCAAAGCGTACGTTGATGAAATGCATAATGTATGTATGCCATTGAATAAGCCAGATCAAAGTGGGAAATAGGTTTCAAAATTTAAAAATTAATGTCTAGTTTACTAATAACAAAGCAAAATAATAGACAAGAATGTTTCTTTGGAAATGTTTGTATATTTTGTCAAAACAATTGCATTTGCTCATTAGCGAATGCGCGTAATTTTCTGAATTATTCAGGAAAATTTCAGTGTCAAAACAAACTTCCTGTAAATATATTTCGCGGCAAAGGTAAAAGTGTTAAGCAAAATGAGTTCGACATTCTCGTATAATAAATTGCTAAAGTTAAATTACTGAAATGGATAGCTTATGATAACAAGCTACAGGCTGCGTAATAGCCGTAGGATGACTGTTATCTTTTCCAAGTGAGTTCGGAAGTGCTTCTGATAGAAGAATAAAGCCTAATTGGAGTGTTCATTTTGGAATTCTGGTATGTAGTATTGTTAGAAGAGTTAATTTATAAATATGTAATATTCGGAAAATTATATATAATTGGTTTTCTTTTCACATAACATACTTCTACGCAAACTATATCCACATTTCCATTTAATATGTTTGTTAAAGGAAAAAGTTTTTTGTTCTCTGGAAAAAGTTTTACTCTTCTAGCAGGACAAACAAGTTTCATTTTTTTAAAAAGAAAAAATTTTCTTATAAATATTGTTTCAAAAAATAAAATTGAATTTTCTATTATAAACGAAAATATTATATTATAAATTCTGAAAAAATTAGAAAATTAAATCATTATGTTATATAGAAAAGAATTACATATATGCGAATTATTTCCATCTAGATCCATCATTAGAATGTTAATATTTCGTGAACATTGTAGTTTACTTTGTGCAAGGAGCAGTCTGATCCGTAAATACGTATACTGTAAAAAATAAAATGTTAATTTTAATTTAAAAACATATAATAGACGTCTGAGACATGCAAAAATGTTAAAATTAACAAAAAAAATATTAAGTATTAGAAAATCCACTATACATCTTTAAGTTAAAATTAATTTTTTTATTTTTTACAGCGTATATCAATATGTACTAGTTAATACATATATATTTAAATAAAAAGATTAAATATTTTTATATATTGAATTTTAAATGCGTTTATTAATTAAAAGGTTTATACATATTTCTAAATTGTTTTTAAATTATGAATGGAAACTTTTGTTTTTTTTCCGAAACAATACAGAAAGATAATAATTTATTCAGAAAAGAGAGAAAATTCGGAAATATATATCATCGTTTTCTTATATATAAGTCTTATATATAAGTCTTGAAATAGCTCGTTATATTCAGCTTTTCGTGTAGCGACAAAACTTGTTGTACACATGTAATTTACATACACGCACATACACAATCATATTTGTACTTCCGCGATATAACTGAAAAGACTCTGAATATGTACTTAGATTCTCGACTGATTGGAAATGTGTAAAAGTAGCATTTTGATCCCGTTTCAATTTACTTTCGCGCATTCGTTGAAATTATATTTATCTTCGTAAAGCTTGCAAAATCGACATAGCAAGTGAGTTAACGAAATATCATGTTTCGGGACCGGTTGTTGCACCTTTGGCTAAATTATGTAGTAATTTATCTAATGCCTAAAAGAGAGAGCAACGAATGAGAGAGAGAGAGAGAGAGAGAGAGAAGCTGATTGTGAGATTAATCGAAAGTTGAACTAACCTTGGACAATCTACTTATGTACAGTAAATGGCATTTTATATTTGTGTTAAATTGATATTCAATATTTCTTAGTTATGTTAAAACAATATAGTTTACAAATATAATAAAATAATAACATAATGTAATTTTAAAATATAAATTTAAATAAATAAAAATGTACTTGGTTAATTAAAAATATTACTTTTATTTAAAAAATATGTTTCTAAATTTTGTTTCCAAATTATATCAAAATAAGAGAAAGAGTCTTATTTACAGTCGAAGTGAATCTTGATAGTTAATAATATTTATATACAAATATATTTTTTTATAAACTAAGCACCGATTTGGATTTGAAATACAATGAGTCCGACAAGTCGAAGCAGCACAGAGTTTATAGAAAAATATATTTACAGATTTATATATAAATATTATTGAGCATCAAGATTTAATTGAAAATAGAATTTTTCTCTTATTTAATTTAATCTTATCTCATTATCTTAAAGTGTTATATTTTTTGTGTTATAAATTTTACATAACATTTCTATTACCTTTTAACCATATTTATCTTGTGATAAATTAACAAAAATTGGATTATTTGGAATATGTAAAATATGTTAAATTTTCACACAAATTTTCCAGAATCTTCGCGAGGGACAATAATTCAATTACTATAATTTTCTAACAGATACTCATTGAGCTGCGATTTTAAATATAATGACCTCAACCGCTACCATCAAGGACAAACCTCCAGTGATCGCAGTATGCAAACAAGAATTATACGAGCACTGGCTGAAAAATGCTCCAAAGATCATGTTTGGTGAACATCAACTATCTATTGAAATAAATGAAGTCGATGAATTCTTCATCCAAAAGGCTAAGAAAGATTTACGGGAGACGCCAGAAATTGTTGCTCAAGGTTTCAAGGAATTAAGAGAGCTGCTTGCAGGTAGCAAAAGCTTAATTATCAATGTAATTATACATTGCTCTGTTATCTCGGCAAAATTGATGTCTTAGATTAAGCGACAAGCAGTAGCTCGTTAATCTATGAGCTTTTAGGGTGCTTGAGCACTGAAATGTTAGAGCGCATGGGGTCGTCACAATTTAAAAAGTAAATGTAAACAAGGTTAAGCAATACTGTTTTATAATAATAATTGTCCCTGTTTCTAAACATATCATAGTAGTTAAATGGATAAAAGGTCAAAGCTTCAGGCTTTCATCAGCAGATCTATTCTTAATAGATCTTAATAACTTTTGACGAAAATATCGTTATAATACCATAACGCAGTTTTTTTATTATAGTGAAAAAGCAGCGCAATAGCGTTATAACGATAATAAAACTTGCGTTAAGAATAACAAAATAGTCCTGCAGCACTTTTGTAAGAACAATGTCATAATAACGTAGCAATACTGTATTTTATGTACGGCAGCAATAATAAAGAGTTTGGATAATTCTTTTAAAAAAGAAGTACTCGATACTATTACATGTTACTTTTAAAAAGTGGTCTTTGCGACGTCGACACCACTGGTTTTGTCATAAAAAATTACGACGTTATCACTCCAAAAAAAATCATCAAAAAAATAGGTTTTTCTGACGGGCACGCTTAAAGATCACAAGCTCTTGGGTGCAAATTTTGTTAACGCGGCCTTAAGGATGAGAAGTAAGAAATGAATCAGTATTGTAACCAGTTTGAAAACCAGTTTGAATAGTTAAACCTCTAATTTTCTCGATGATCGGTTGAGAGTTCGGACGCTTATTAGTTTCATTTTCTTCCTGCGTAGAATATAAGAAGAAAATAAAACCAAGAACATCATGCACCTGAACACTTTTTCCTATGTAGGTACTTGTTTGTTTTTATTCTTCGACCGGTTTTCTACATATCGTAAAACGAAAGCGAAATTAAGCAAAGTGTTGTTTTTGACATTTTCTTTCTTGTGATTTTCTGGTAATATTGGTTTCACTTGAAAATTGCTCTTACCTAATTAGAGAAACGTAAGTTATCATTAGAACAAATTGCGTTGAATTTCATGTTTGCAGAATTTAAAGAGAAACTAAAAATAATTAATCCGCTCAGAGAGGCGCGATAAGTGCAACAAAAAATTTCCTTTTTATGTAATATTTAATTATATCTGGTGTAATTCTAGCAAAATGCAATGATTTGCTCAATTAGACAAACTAGAATGCTGTATCATTACAAAAAAATTTTGCAATTCACAAAATAGACCGATCAATCCTTTTTTACGTAACTCATAGAATATAGCGATTAATTTTTATCCGGAGAACGTTAGCAAATGATAGATCGAGCAGCAGTATGACATTTTTTGACATCCAATTGAATTGAATCATTAAAACATAACTTTGAACTAATAATATAATTTTGTTAGATTGAATTTTAATATACAGATAACAAAAAAGATTTGTGAGAAAAATAATAATGATAATATGATATAAAATCATTGTGATATAAATGTACATATTTTTCCATATTTAATATAAAATTATTTAAGATAAAATATATTTTATTTACAATTTGATGATAGGACAGGACATATCAAAATTAATATAAGTTTAGCGCACTCTTGTACGTACTATAACCAAATTGGATATTAAAAATCACTAAAAAGTAACTCAATAGAGACGATAACGAATTTGCAATGAATATAATGATCTCACACTCACACACACACAC
>NW_017304228.1:5011104-5013933 GCF_001594115.1 Trachymyrmex septentrionalis | reverse complement strand
ACACACACACACACACACACACACACACACACACACACACACACACACACACACAAATGAATATAATTATTTAATTATACTTTAAAATTTGATTAGTCTTAATAAAACAACAACTTTTATTTTAATAATAACATGTCTGCATTGTATTACTTTTTAACGGAAAATAAGATTCTATTGTTAATATATATGATTTGTATTCAAATCTCTTAAATTCTAATAGAATAGAATAGTCGGATTCGAATCTTTATGATGAATTGAGTAGAATCTTACTCGATTCCTATTCAAATGATTCGCACATCTCTAGTTTCCAGAATAAAAATGAAATTTTGCGTGCAATATGTATGTTTTGCAACGGTTAATTTAACAATGGTAAAAGTATATGAATATGGCAAATGAATTCAACCGTATTCACATAAATCTAGTAAAAATGAAAGTTGTTTACGCCTGCAGCTTTGTAGTCTTGGTATTAATCTGTAACGGAGTCACGCTTTTTGTTTATGAGCGAGACGTATAAAAATTATTCTGTTACAAATAAAAAGTTACATTTTTTTAAGACATTGTTAATTATTAATATAATAGAATTATTATTATATACGAGATGTTTTTGAGTACTATTTAATATCTTAGGCATTGATTTCTTAGTCATTTTATGAAAAATTTGTATGAACATAATTAAAGTTCTCATTTAAGATAGATGCAGGATGTAAAAAAAGAAAACATAATTTTGTACATTTTTTTAACATCCTGTATCTCTGAAACGACTTTCTTTGCGACTGTATTTGTACACGAATATTTTCTTCATAAAATGACTACAAAAATTAACTTTTAAAGTATTGGACAATTCTTAAGAAACACTTCATACAATATGATAACAATACAACAAAAAAGGATTCAATCAATTAAGAAAAATCCTATTTTTGTTCAAAGCGGATATTTTAGTATTCAATGTTTTGGTGTGAATTCATCCAATTTATGCAAATCGTGCGCCGAAATTTTTTTTAATCTTAAAACGTAATTACGAGCGAATTATAGAATAATATCACAAATTAAATTAATAAGCAATTTAATAATACTGATTCTAATAAGCATCTTAGAAAATTCTAATAAGTATCTTATTAATAATTTGATGTTAATAAGTATATGAAAAAAACTCTAAATATAACGAGGTCAAGAAAACGAGCAAAAATTATGATGATCACTTAATAGAAATCTTTATCATTTATTAATAATTTAATGGAACGTTTTGGCTTACTTAGCTATCTTCAATCATCAAAGAAAATTAATATCGCAAAACAATTTTAAAATTAATTCATAAGGGATCACACGCAATAATCTTAAACCAATATTTAACGACATTAATATAATAATGAAAATACAAGGCGCAGTATTTTTGCAAATTGTAATTTCTTCTTAAAGTTTGCTACTATTGTCGAAATGTAATGTAATGTCGAACCAAGGACCAATTTCATTGACATGCAGAAGTGAGGCAGTCAAAGGTAAAGATATACAATATAATCAACCGTAAAGAATTGTAACGGCCCAAATGTCTTACTACTCAAATAAAAAAAAAATATATATATATATGTTATTTTTAAAAATATTATTTTTGAATGAAATATCGAGTATTTCTGATACTAATTTGAGTATGGAAAGATTTAGACGTCTATTACTATTTTTTTTACAATCACTATATTATTGTTGTAAAAAGTATATTTTAAATACAACGAAATAAAATTTTATTCAGATAAGCCGTTTATTTTACACGCATATATTTTATGTATTAATACATATATAACAAGTCTTTCTTATCCTTGATCCGATTTTATTTGCATAAGTTATACGCGAAATATTTTATACACATATTAGAACACAGAATTGAAATATAAACTTTTAATTTTTTTGTTTCTTTAATAAACTTTATTTTGTTAAACTTATAAATCGTTTATTATTATTTATTTTTTTTCTGTAGGAGAACCTGATCTGCACGTACCAGACATAGATGATTTCTACATAACGTTCTTGCGACCATGTAAATGGTATGCGAAAAGCGCTTTCTCGCTCGTAAGTCATATCTCATAATATTTTTATAAATTAATTTTGCTTTGAGCACTGTTTACATATAAAAATGACTGTTGTAATTAAATGCTCAAAATTATATTACAAAATCCTAAAACTATAAAATGTTCTATAAAAATTTTTTTTGCCTAATTTGTATTGTTTTTTTCTGTATATCGACTCAGTTTTGCATACTGAATATAAAGAAAAAATCGAGGGGGTAACTACTCTTAAATTCCGGTGTGTAATCTGTCAGAAGTTCGATGAAGTCTAATAAAGTCTAATGAATTCCGATGAAGTCAAATGAATTCCGGGTGAAGTTCGATAAAGTCCAGCAAAATTCGATAAATTCATGAATTCCGATGAAATCCGATAAATTCCGATGTAGTCTTGAAGTTCGAAGTCCAGGTGTATCTCCATCTATGTGTAGGTCTATCTATTTTTTGAGTGGTTACCCCTTGAGAAAAATTTAATAGAAAAGAAAACACATAACAAAATTTTTTAATTTTTTAAATTAATTGCAACGAGACTTATTGTTAATATTAGAGAAGACTAGGGCCTGTTAAATACTTTTTTAATAATGATTTGAATAATATAGGCGCAAAAAGATTTTAAAATATTATATACGTTATATTACACATTTTATATTTCATAAAATAATAGTAATTATAATATTGATACAAGTAAAATAATTATTTTAATCATAAAATACGTTGTTCTGGTATTATAATTTGTAAAAAATAAAAAAAATGTATATATATATATATATATATT
>NW_017304228.1:5008927-5011004 GCF_001594115.1 Trachymyrmex septentrionalis | reverse complement strand
TAATATACATGTATCCTTTAAAAACGTGTCGATCTAAAAAGATAAAATTGACTGTTATTTCTCGAATGTTAATCTCGCCTTATTGGTCAATCTACCCACTCTGCATTTATTATAAAATTTGACAATAATAATTAATTATTTCTAGTAATTATTATATCATTGTCAAAATATTTATATTTTACTGAACAGATAAAACGATATTATCGGTTCCGCTTAAATTATCCACACATATATATCGATTTGCTGATCACCAAACAGAAGACTGCACTTTGCGCCGGTTTAATATATCCGTTGCCGATACGTACTCAAGAAGGAAGCAGAGTGCTAATAGTCGAAGGCGGAAAACGATGGAAACCGAAGGAGGTGTCGACCAGTGATTTTTTCAAAGGCCTGATATTGATCTTATATCTAGCGATGGTGGAATACAAAACTCAGGTTTGGCAAAAAAATATTTCTTTAATGGATTTAAGATATAGATCGGCATTTATTAATACTTAAAATTAGTCTTGAATTTTTAGCGAAAGATTTGCATGTACATATTGTAGGGATGTTCCGATCTCCAAAAAAATCGATCTTTCCAAACGAGAATAGCAATTTTAAATTGATCTATTTTAAAAAAAACTTATTTTTCTTTAACTTTTTTTTCAATAAAAAGAACTATTTTGAAGCAATTATTTTCTAAAATATCGATTTTTAGCAAATTGATCCCGGGAACGCACATTCCTAATTTGTAATCTCTAATGCTACGTAAGTAAATGTCGTGCACTTATAATTACGAAACTTTTTGTTTCTTAGATCGCAGGTGCGCGTATCATTTTAGACGTCGAAGGTTTATCTCTTAGTCATTTGACGTATATCACACCAAGTTTTGCTAAAATGATAGTAGAATTTATACAAAAATGTATGCCCACTCGGCTCAAAGGTATCCATATTGTGAATCAATCCTTCATTTTCAACATGGCATTTGCAATATTCAAACCATTCCTGGAGGTATGATCTTATAATTTTGAGTTATATGACGATCTTATGATTTACCTTTATAAGTTGCGTAATAATAAACTTTTAGAAAATTTTTAAACTTTTAGTAAAATCTTTATAACACGTTCATATGTGTTGTATATCACAGGAGAAGATTCGTAATCGGATTCACTTTCACGGGACAAATTGGGATTCTTTAAAGGATTTCATTCATAAAAGAGCATTGCTTAAGAAGCATGGGGGCGAGTTGAAAATGGCTGAAGGACAATATGGCGTGATGTTTTGGCAGAATATGCTTTCCTGTGAACCCGCTTTCGAAGGTAATGGTATACGGGAAAAAATGATGTATTCGTAGCATTAACCGACAGCAGTCTAATTGAAAATATTTAATTCAGTGACAGTATTAACAGGTTCCATGCCGGGTCAATTATAAGTAACTTGATAAACATTAATAATCTATCGAATGATTAATTAGTTATTCTTTAGTCTTGAGAGTTGACAGAAGTGATGGACAAGATTATCTGCATCTCAAATTGCACTATAGTCAAAAAGAGTAATCGATTTATTTAAAAGAGATTGATCCTTCGGAATGAAATTTCAATCCCTTTTTTGGAGTGAGGTTCCATCTACCCTGGTAGATTACAGTCAAAAAAGGAATTAAGATTTCATTCCTTTAGACAGTTGACAACACTAAAGCTGTATCTGCGTCGGAAAGAAGATTAATGTATTAATATATGCATCATGTATCATAATTATCTATTCATATAAAAAATTATATTATAATTATATTTCTTTTATAGGATAAAACTATTAACTTTATTAAAAAACTGCTTTATAAAAAAAGAGACAAAAGTTGTTTATTTTCTTTTCATAAAAGTCTAAAAATTTTTTCGGAATTTTTATCAATTTTTTAGTGCTGAATTTTCTTATTTTTACCAATATCAGAAAATACGATATTAAAAAATTCTGAAAAAATTCTCAGAACTGTATGAGAAGAAACTAAACAATTTTTATTTCCTACAGTTTTTCTGTAAAATTGATAGTATTTGAGAAAAAAATTATTGAAGATTAATATTCGGCAATTTTTAGTAATTAATAT
>NW_017304228.1:5007653-5008676 GCF_001594115.1 Trachymyrmex septentrionalis | reverse complement strand
TGTGTGTGTGTGTGTGTGTGTGTGTGTGTGTGTGTGTGTGTGTGTGTGTGTGTGTGTAATATATATATATATATACACATATATATAAATTAATGTTTAGCTTGTGATTTAAATCATATCAATAAAAATCTATATTTTGTTTTAGCTGATCAAAATTATGGATACGTAACTAATAAAAGATAAGATATGATCTGTGCAGAAATTTGATCAGTCAATACGTTACTATCATCAATCATTATGGTTTGGAACCATACACATAAAGCTATAATAAAAAATAATAAAATCATTGGCGTCCGGTACTTGAAAGATGCGGATGTATTTTAATAAAATACGTACAGCTCGCGGCTATCACTTCGGTCTGAAATTCGTAATGAAAGAGTGCAAAGTGTTTTATGAAATCATATATGATCTATTAGAAGTAAATATTGTATTTAAAGAAAATACAATATATTGACAGCATTGATAAAAAGTATTATAAAAACTGTAATTTATGAGAAGAATTATTTATAGAATCTTTTAGTTCTGTAAAAGTTTCTTGTTTATCCAACTTTTAAAATTAAGTAATATTAAATGAATATAAAATTATATGTAGATTAGAGAAGATATTTTAATAATTTACGGTAATAGCATTAAAAAAATAAGAGAGATAAAGATAAAGCAAAAGAAATTATTGTGTATATTAAAAAAGAATATAAGAGAGTCTATAGCCTAATTATAGACTTTCTAATATATTAAGGGTATTGGAAAGTATAATACTGTACTTTTTGTTGGTGCTGTGATATGTAATTGCGTATCGAGTAAAACACACAGGCGACATATATATATTTTATAAACATGTCTATAATTTATTAAATATATATTAAGTTCCCATATATATTTTAGCAACGATTTTTATAACATAATACATACAAATTTAATTTTATGCTAAAATTACAGACCAAACACACATTTAAGTACATAAGTTACATTTAATTTTAAAATTTTAAATAAATAGCAAATTATATATATGTATATATATATATA
>NW_017304228.1:4991797-5007641 GCF_001594115.1 Trachymyrmex septentrionalis | reverse complement strand
ACATACATATGCATTTTTAATAAATGATATAAATACATTTCATTTATTATGTACGAAATCTATGCAAAATGTATAATACTTTTATCACATGATTACAGAGTGATTAAGAGTATGTATAAGAAATAAAATTTAAAATTTTTACTGATCTTGAACAAGATCATTGACATGTAATTGATCTCTACTCCGAAAATAAGATCATTGATATGTAATCAATATCAATTTTTTCCGTATCAAAATTAAAAAATAAGTACAGAAATAATGTGATCATTACGTTATGAATAATTACATCACTCTTTCAGCAATGTTACATTTATCTTATACAATTTTGCTAAATTGTTGAAACAAGAAATGAGAATTAAAAGCCTGTACAATAATATATAATATATGTTATAAATAAATTTACAAAGTAAGCAAGGCTTCGTGAAAATAACATTTCGAGGACTGAATATATTATATATATAAGAACGATCTATGATTGTCGTAATTGATATTAAATCTAATATTTTTCCTCGAAAATGTTACGCTTTATAATTGTTTCTTCGTATTTGATCCAAATCTTATTAAATCCATATCTATTTTTTAATGCTTCAAGGCAATTAAGAAACTATGTCTTTTTATAGCCGTACGAACTGATAGCTGCAACAGAAAAAAGATCGTTCTTATAAAAAAGTTTTATTAAAATACACTCACGTCAAATAGGTTTTGAACTTTATTTCAATTTTGTCATTTTGTTCATTTTGTTACTATTATGAAACGAGTGATGCAATTTTCTTTTAGACATACCTTCATATTCCTTGTCAACCTGTATCAGCAAGGAGTACCATTCGGGTCCATTTATCGTTTTTATTTCCAGCGTACCACCGTATTGCGCTGGTAGACATTTCGGCGATATGTATTGATGCAATGATTTGCGATCGGTGCCGTGAAAAATTATCTAGCAGAAGAAAAAAGTAAAAAAATATATAAAAATCGAATTAGCAAATCAAATCATCAATATTTAAGAAAACTAAATCCTACTTGAAATATAATAATTTATCGTTATTATATACTTTTAACTCTGTTTGTTAATCTAAATAACCTATATGCGGCGTATATACATTCTGCAATATTTTACTCTCTTATTAATTTTGTAACCAAATATTATTTTTTAAACAAAATAAATTTTTTAAATTTAGTTTTGTAGGCTACTCCTGTTCTCTTTGAACCATTATGCAGTGTCGCCACAATTTTATAGTGTTCTAAGTGATAAATGTTTTTTGTAACTTTGAGTCTAGAATCGATTGAACATTTTGCCAAATGTAATTATTAAGTCCCAAATTTAAATACTGATTATTAATCAAATTGTTGTATAAATTTAGAAAACATAAATGGGAGTACCATAATATCACCATATTTTCCTCCATATAACTTCTCATCTCTAAATTGCCACAATATTTTTTTAGAATCTGCTGACAAATTGATAGCATAGGTATTGCTAATATTTTGATTCATAATATACTCACTCTATTTTTCAACTTCTCTTTCAGGAACGGTTTGAACAGAGCGAACACCATGTTGAATACATACGGTTGATTTATAATGTGTATGTTTTTTACCCTTAAAGGCATTGCCTCCTGAAGCAAATCGACTATCCTCTTGGCAAACGGCGGGGTAAACTGCCAGGTTTGCTGAAGGGTGAGACCATCCATGTCAAAGATGACAATCGCGCCAGCGATCTGTGTACTCGGCTCCATCATGGCCGCTTCCAAATACAATACACATCCTTTATAAACTTCATCGAGGCTGCACTTGTTGTGCTTCCATTTCTTGCCAAGTTCAATTATCAGTATACGTCGATCGTGTTGATCGCGATTAGGCAGCACAGTTAGAATGTTTTGTTCGAAGACATTTTTCTCTCTACTCGGCTTTAAGTTGTCGTACACATTCGCATGTTTCACTTTGAAGTTGTAATAGTGTTTGATGAGCTTGAAAGATGAGTCGGGATAATATTTGCACGGCCTCAAAAACCTAATCAACCAGGCTTCATTGTCCAACGGGCATTTCAAATCTTTTTCAGCTGTCAAATAAAAATTTTAAATAATTATAAAAAATTTTAAACAGTAGTTATAAAAACAGTAAGTTATAAAAAATACCCAAAAAGTTTAATTCTTACAGTATCATGATCAATTCGGTGTCTTATGATCTTTATTATCGAAAGTATCTCGAATCTGTTCATCTTTTCATCTATTTAAAATGATTACAAAAAGACTTTAAAAATTTACAAACATACTTTTAACTTTGTAGAACAAATGTTTGAATTTCATTTTGGAAAATAATAAAATGTAGTATAATTTAATTATCGAAGAAGTCATAAACAAAGTTATAAATTGGATAAAAATTGCATTTGATTTAAAAATTGTAATTATCTATAATCGAACTGTAATTATTTATTATCTTGTAATTATCTTGTAATTATCTATTATCGAACTGCATATAAAATACTAATTGGTAAACCGGATGGGAAAAGACCATTGGGTAGACCAAGACGTAGATGGGAAGATAATATTAGAATGGACCTTAACGAAATGGGGTACGAGGGTCACAAATGGAGGGATCTTGCTCAGGCACGGGAACAGTGGCGGGACTTTCGAGTTCCTAACGCCTAATAATAATAATAATTATTATTATCTATAATAAATGCATATAAAAATTTCTTTAGGATTTTTTAAATTTAGGTACAAAGTTTTGAAAAAAATTCAAGAATTTCAAATTCTTCAAAAAATAAAATTTTTGAAAAACATAAATATGTATATCCAGAATTGAATTTTGTGCTGTTTATAGCGAAATTGAGAGATAGCTGCGGGGTCATCACATCGCGCATAAATCTCTTCTTTCACAAATTCTCTTTTAAGAGGAGATAAGGATCACCGTGGGTCCAGTCAAAGAAATTTGCTTAAACAGAAATCGATTGGTCACAAAATATCCAGATAAGTATATATAGTAATTTTTGGAACAAACAAATTACAAAAGAAAAATGATATAAAAAATATCATAATCAAATGTCATTAAAAATTTGATTAAAAAGCTTCGCAAATATATTCACGATGATCTGTTAAAATGCGACGTACTTAAGCTTAACGCTCAAAGGCAACTGTTATCAAGCATAGATTGAAGAAAAATGAAAAATAAGCATTTCGAATTAGAGGAGGGTTTATGTTATATAACCGGTATTAGTGATTAGAGATAAATTTTAATTTTTGTATTGCAACTATATTTTTAAAACCTTAAACGCGTTTTTATGGAATAGAAAAACGCGTTTCATATCTTTCAAGTTGGTTAATATAATTTCAGTAATTACTGAATCTATTAATTTCAACTTTCCCGTATATGTAAAACACAAGTCTGTTTATTGCATGAATTGATTTGTTGTAATATGTATAAATTAATTACTTTTTTATAAATATTAAATTAAAACATTTTGTTAAAAAAATCGATACTTACTTTTTAAAACCATATCATTTGAACAGTTGCAATTTTTAATTTATCCTAGTTTACAATATAGTCACACTAATAATAATAATTAGTAATAACTAAAAATTCTTTTGTATCTTTTATTTCGGATAAGGATGTTTTGTAGAGATTTCAGAATAATAACAAAATTATAAAAAATTACCGATTATTCTAAAATCACATTTAATATAATAAATTTATAAATAATATAATAAATTTTTGATGACGATTTACTATCTGGATCACAAAGTTATTTTGAATACTTAAAGCATTCATACAAAAGTATTTAGATATTTGTTAGCATTTTTTAAATTTTAGTTTATAAAAATAAAAGTAATAAAAAAATAAAAAAATAAACTATAAAAATGCGTTGTTCAATAAAAACAGAATGTTAAACATAATATAAACATAATATATGTTATAAACGTAACTTTTATATATATACAGTTGGTTTAAAGTTTAAATATTAACACATTTATAAAAATGACTTCGAGACATTAGACAAATTAGATAGCTGCAATCATAGATCTGTTTTTATTCTGTTTTTCATTTCCTACACTAGACTTGACTAGAGTCCCCAGAGTGCATTCGTTTACGCAGCGGTTAGCGCAGAGAGTAAGTATTTAAATATAATCTTTGTTTAACACTCGATGAATAACAAGGATAAAATAATACTTCTGCGCTAACCGCTGTATAAACGAATGCAGGGATATTGACACGCTGTCAGACATATTTTTGCTCGCTTATACAATTCTATTCTACTCTATCTTTCATCTTAGATTATTTAAATAGTTTGAATTCAACTCTATTGTCGCATATAACAGCAAACAGTCATTTGAATTTAACGACAAACACGGCGATACATTTCCGGTTTCGACTGTTAATGGCGAACGGGCATGCGCGCGAACGCAGTGTCCAGACTTTGTTATAAAGACTCTAGACTTGATTAGATTGTACTAGAACTCTCCTTCTCGCTTTCACCAAATATCAAACATATACCTATCTCACTTTAAGTTCTAAAAATGTACACTAGTTTAGCTATAAAAAATAGACTTAATGTCAGTCACCGACGCATGTTTTTATATATTTTATTTTTAAATTTACGTAATATAAAAATAAATAAACATTTAGCCATATCAAAATTTGCCGATACTTACTATAAATACGTACAAATAGATAGCGTAAAAGAATATATGCAGCAGTGTCTTAAAAAAAAAAAAATATTCTCCAAAATATAAGCCACATTTTTATGTTCTACACTGGAATACTCTTTAACGTGTTGCTATTTACAATTCATATTTTATTTTATATTTTTTATTTCGTATTTCATAATCTTTACGTTAACTTAACAGATTTTTTTATATTCACGCTACCTTTTAATAATTCTTGCAGGCGTGTTATCGACTGTTTTTGTATCTCAGGAGACTCTCTTAATTCCTTTCTTGCTACTTCCTGCAATTCTGGATTAGGAGGCCCGAGCTCGAATTCGAGCTTAAAATCGCCAATTTTTATGAACGGCACTTCAGTGAGGTCCGATAACATCATTTCTGAAAAAGTGGTAACATATTAGTAAGCCCCTCTCTTTTAGCTAATTTTATTCTATTTTTTTTAACAGATATTTTCTAACAGCAATAGTAAACACTTGTCGATTTATGGTCACAATTAATTGCTAATTTGTGCCAGTTTATTAATAAGATAAAATATAAAGAGTATTTATAATGTGGAAGAAAAATTTTGCAAATAATATTGTTTCAATTTTAATTACACATAAAAAGATATAAAAATATAAAGAGTTAATGAAATTTTTTAGAGGGAGGAGTGCAGGAGAATTTTACGGTTAAAGATGAGATTTTTACAGTTAAATTGGTAACGAAATTTATAAATTTATTTCAAGGAAGATTCAAAGGAACACTGTTATTCGTTTAAATGTTATTTATTACTAAATTTGAGTTGTAAAAAATTAATTTGTAATACAAAATTTATCAAAAATAATTTACTAAAAATATTGAAGTCTTCTGTCATTAAAAACAGACCTGAAAATTTTGAGTTTTGCAATGGAATATGCTTTTTTGTATCAAGGTTTGGATTTAGTTTTTCTCAGTGCATTTTGGTTTGTAGATTAAAATCTAAAACAGACATTAGAAAAATGCTATTACAAAATAGTAACAATGTAAATATTTGTCGATTTTTATGCAAAAATTAGAGTTTTATGCTTATATTGTTACTATTTTGTATAATAATATGTTTCTAATAGTTTATTTTAGATTCAATCTATGGAATTTCCTGAGAAAAAGTAGTTTAGAAAATAACAAATTTTGTTAGAAATTATGAAATCGTGATAACAAAACGCGTAGTACTTCACAGTTTTTGGGTCTGTTTTCAATAATAATAAATTATATTTCTAATGAATCTTGCATTACAATTTAATTGTATTACAATTTAATTTTGTATTATAATTTAATTTTCTACATCTTATAGAGAACAACATTTAAAAACATTAGAGTTTTATAATACAATTTAATTTTCCACATCTTATAAAGAACTATGTCATTTATTCCTTTTCCTGAAATAAATTCACAAATTTTGCTTCCAAATTAAAACTCTTATCCCTTCTTTAATCATCTAGTTTTTTATCTTATATTGTCTATTTGATCTGAAATATTAAACTCAAGCAAGTCTACAATAATATAATATACTTAGAATATATAATCACTGATAATAATCATCAATACGTTGACGTAATATATTTATATTCTAATATTACACGAGCGGTAAGCAAGAACAACTGACGCTTGCAATGAATCAAGCGATATTGTCAGCAGTTGCGTAAATCAATAAAAAACACGTTTTTATCCTTCATAGAAACGATAGTTAATTAATGTAAATAGTCAACCGAATATAGAGGCTACGGATTAAAACTTCTCATTGGCGCGTCACGTTCATGCGAACTGTCATTGGAAACGTGACTCAGCAATGATGGTGTATGGAAACATTCGGAGAAGTCGTTCTGTGTGGCCAGAGAAATATTTTGAAGTCTTAAACAATTATAATTACATTTGTACAATATTGCGTAATTATGATTATCCAAAAAGTCCATATAGATCTTTAAGAAAATTCGAATTATTTTAATTATTTTCTATGTTATTTGCTGTATATATATAAGCGAATAAAGATTATATAAGAAAAAGAAACCATATTATATATCACATAACATATATAACATATTTTATACATATATAATTATATTTATTTATATATAATTATATATGTAAATTTTACTGAAAAGCAAAAAGAATTTATACAACAGATATACGTATATGTTATACACATATCTATTAAAATCGAAAAAATACAACAAAACGTTGTTGATGCTGTATCAATAATGCCTACTGGTCATCACATTAGTTTTTCTTCGTGATTGATAACTATCGAAAAAATGAAATTTATTCCATCGATGGCATTACGTATATTAATCACAGTATAATTTTGCCGCGTATTCTTGATCTACGTCCTTGACCATTATATAATTCTTATAGAGCAGTTAATTGTAAAAAATGATAAATGTGTAAATTAAAAACACTTCAACAGGTTGTCCTACACTAAAAGAAAAGATTGGTTATTGCGGCAAATTAGATGATAAAATATGGCATAGCATTTTAAATTGGCTGTTGCAATCAATTGAAAATGCTATGTCATATTGGCTCTATTCAGCCAATCTTTTCTTTCAGTGTATAAATTTATCTCTTTATATAAAGAAGATATATATGAACGTGTCAAAGAAGTGGCACTATTGCTTGCTGATATAATGCTTGACAATTTTAGATACCGCACAATAATATTATTATTAGACTTTATATAATATTACCATTATTTAAAATATGATCATATTATCATAAAATATGATAATATTATCATTACGTGATATGAATCGACATTGATGACTTAGAAAAACAGACTTTGAGAGAGGACCTTGACTCTGCGGAAAAAAGGAAAGTGATGTAAGGCTTTTAACAAGTTCTTGTGTAACTTTTCAACCTGTTTTCTCTTTAAGGTGCAACTGAAAAGCGTAAGGTAAAAAAAATGATGTATTGTATATGTAAAGAATGATTTTGCTGAAATATTTAAAAATTCAGATAGATACAGATCCGAAAAGAAGTTTTATTGGAGCATAAAATACATTATACAGGAAATTTAAACATAATGATCAGTGTAAAAAATTATAACATTCTAACAACCAGTTTAAGCGTCTTACATAATTATATTGATAATTTAATAAAATTTGTTTTTAGATCTGAGGCATTCTTCATCAAACCAAGTCACCTTTAACACATCGTCATTTTAAATATTTTTTTTAATTTGCTGATATATTCTGTAGATGAAAATATGAGACTCGTGTTTCGCGAAAAAAATTAGAGATTTTTTTTGTGAAGTTATTCACGCTTATAAGTTTCAGAAATTCGTAAAGATTACTTATTACTGTGACATTAAAATTATATAAACATTAAAATTATATCATCCAAGATGTAAGAATACAAGGTGTACTGTTACGCATAATGGCGATAGCAATACTGGAAACAACCAATCAAATTTTGGTCTCTATGAAATTTCCTGCGTATAATAGCGCTGACGTATTGGAATAGCCAATCAAATTTTTATCTCAAATTCACTCTTCTTCTATCGAGAAAGGTATACGTTGTCTTCTTATATCATGATATCATCGAAATCATTAGTATGCAATACCGTGCCTTTACATAACAAAATTTTTTAATTATATCGTTCATTCAAATTTTATTTTAAAATTTTCGAGATTAATTCGTAATTGAAGTGGGAATATGATGATATTTTAATAAAATTTTTAAATTGAGTTAATGAAAAAAATGTTAATAAAAAATGTAAACAGATGGAAAATGATTTATTTATACAAAAATCATAAATTAAAAATAACCTAGAACAATTTAAGATCTTTCTCTTGCATTTTTTTTTGTACAACTAATAGTTTCGACGATAATAATTTTAATGTTCGCATGAGCGACGTTTCTTGTAAATTTCTGTAACTTATAAGAGTGAATAATTTCACAAAAAAAATCTCAATTTTTTTTCGCCAAACACGTGTCTCATATTTTTATCTGTAGAATATGTCAACGAATTTAAAAAAAAAATGACAATGTTTCAAAAGTGTCCAATTTGACGTGGAATGCCTCATCTAAATATCTAGTTTAATTTTTACTTTAGCAAATTGGTTTTTTTGTATATGTGTTACAGAAACTTCTCAAAAAATTTGATAACTTCGAAAGTAGGTATATTTTACTTTCACAAAAAGTTTATTACACTTTATAACATACAATATGTGTTTATTACACACTTGTAATAAATGATTATTTGTTGGAATGTTGTATTCATGCAATTAAACGTGTTTGCAATGTTACACTGAAGGAAATATTTTGGTATGAATAACGTACATTTTATTTTGTTGATATGTGACTAATAAAAACTTTCTTACTTTTTTATTTAGAAATTGTGTTTTTCTAATAAAAATTTGGTTAAAACAATACAATTTTTGGTTTGACTAACCAATTTTTAACAAATGATTATTACATATACCAAATCTTTCTCAGTGCATGCATACTGAGAGATAACGTCATTTTGTAAAGTGTGATAAAAAGTACAATACCATGCACCTAAAGAAAGGTTATATTTAAATTTAAAAAATCATTTCTGTTGTTAATTTTTTTAAGTTAAAGTGAAAATATCTTTGAGGAGAAAATAAAAGTTTATTTGATTTCAAGAAATGATTTTCAAATCAAAGAAACTTTCCTTTAATGCACAAATTTCTTTGATTCAAACACATTATTTTAATCAAAGAAATGTTTCTTTAAGTGTGTAAAAAATGTAACATATTAATACGCACATATTAAAAATTTCTAAAAAAATTCGTTACTTTCGAAAGCAATACATTTTACTTTCACGAAGTTTTCGATATGTTTTTCTTGTAAAAAACAATCGTGCCGAAAAAGTACAACCTTGCAATGAAATGTTTGCAGCGTTGTGCATGCCGGAAGATAACTTTATCTTTAAAGCGTGATCATCAAAAAGCGTCACGTAGAAAACGTAGCATGTTAGCTACGTTTTTCACAAGTCAACAGGAACTTCCAAAAAATTCTAAATTTTCGAAAGCAATGTACTTTTTTTCTTTAAAGTTTACAATATGTTTGATACACTTGTAAACGATCGTTCGCCGGAATGTTGCAACTCTGCACTGAATCATGTTTTGCAGCGTTATGTACGTTGAAAGATAACGCAGTCTACTCGCGCACACACAGAAAAATACACAAGTAATAATTATTTCAAGCATTTCAAAAGTTTACATTCGCAAATCTATCATAAGTTCATTACAAACATTAAATTTATTCAAAATATTAATCCTAGTAAGTTTAATACTTCAATTAAGTTTATTAAATTAAAAGAAATTTGCTTATTATTGTATAAAAAGTTCGTTTCTTCAATCAATTTTATATTTTAGTATTGTTTAGAAGAAAATAAATTCTTGTCTTTCGAGTATATAATGAGTTTTTCTGAAATTTTGTAATAAGTATATTTTAAGATTATTATCAAGAAAATATTCTTTGTTAAAGATAACTGTACTTAAAGGAAAGAAAATAAATTGAGTAATCACTTTTCTTAGCAGTAGATTAATTTTTTCTGTGTGTACTTGTTCTTTAGTACGCATCGCTTGCTATACTAATGTCATTTATTAATTTACATGCGAACGAGTTAGTACACTACTGCTATCAGTTTCTGTTGGTCGCGCACACCTTATCGTGACTTATAGACAAGTGCAATGTGCGCATGTTTTTTTATTTTAAATTTCCTCGCGAAGGCTAACAATCTATTTGTATGCGCGCGCTACGCGTAACGATTACGAAATATCAGATTTGAGATGAAGAACGATGTAATGTTACATTATGCGCCTGAACTTGCGATTTTGCAGGATGCAATTATGCAACGCCTAAGCCGAACGTTATTATATACGGTGCAGCGAGATAATTTCGCGATTGCACGCAAGACAGTCACTATTTTCTATGCGGCGCATTGTGCGACGGATTGCAAATTAATTCAGACTCTTGATCGTACGATTGCGTCCACGTAGGAATTGATTACGATGATATTCTTATATTGTAAATTGATAAATGCTAACACGAGTCTCGCGGTATTATACAAAATGCATATACATTGTAATTATACGTCGAAAAAAATTATTATTTGTCAGCGCGGTGGAGCATCTTAATTCAATTCCATTCCACATGCAATATAAAATTACATAAAGATGCATATTAATCAGAAACAGAAGTTATTTGGAATCGCGTGGAATTTTTGACGCAGCTTTTTTCTACATTTTGCACTTATCTAATATATGAGGATCGTAATAAGCAATGCATATTTATATATAATGTAGCTTACTTAATGTTTTAAAGATTATTGGGTTTATAAATATTTTTTTATATGTTGGGAAATACTAAGAAGTAATTTCGTTACGCACATTTAAAAAAAAACGCGCATACATTGACACTTGATCGAGTTGTTTGCATACAAAACATGTCATGGCAAACTGCATTTCAAGTTCGGAGTTAAGTGCTTCGTCTTCTACAAAGTCGTTTACAAGGCACTTCTGCTTTAATGATATATCGATCTTTTATATACAATATTCATTGATATAGAAGGACAGAAATGATTTCTTCTGAATAAAAATGTTAAGGTAATTAATTTAAGATTACTGAAGTAATCTTTAAGTTATGAATCGCTAAAAAGCAATGAATTATTGCAAAGTAAATTTTAAAGATAGATATATATAAAGAACTATTTTTTAATCAACTTTAAATATATACTAAATTAACTATGTAATATTTGACAATACAATTATTTGATATAATTAATGATATATTAATAATATGGTTAGGTATTATATAAATAATCAATCAATAATTAAGGTACTTTATTGTATAATTGTTTTGATATAATTAATGATTACGTATTTGTGTTAAAATGTTATTTAAAAAAAAAAAGGATATTGTGAGAAAATAATCCAGAAATGGTTTATTAAATATATTTCAATCTCATAAACACAAATATATTTAGATGGTGCTTAGAAATAAAGCATGTTCTAGATATTCCCTTTTACTGTTTTACTATTTGGCAATCACGAATACTCAAGTGCACTTTACCTCGCTTTCGGGATGACTATTATGTAAACAACTGGCAGCCAACCAAACATCCTTTCACGAATTGCGAAAAGCGTATATTGGAGAGCAAATTAACAATTTCCGCTAGCGTTTGATTTCTATATCGAAATATTTCAATGCAAAGATGATAGAATAACTCTACTGTAAAAATAAAACATAGTTTTTTCTCTTTCTTCGCTTTTTTATTTTTTCTCTATAATCATTATATTCTATTCCATGTTACTTCATCTTCATTTTTATTTTCTACACCGATTATAACTACTTTCTGTTATATTTTAATTTATTTTTTGTATTCTTAAAAGGCTTTCCATAGAATTTGTATTAAACGCTTTCTCTCTCTCTCTCTCTCTCTCTCTCTCTCTCTCTCTCTTATTATTGAAATAATATTTCCAAATAAAAACCATCAGATCTTATTTTATCTTTTAATGATATAACCCAATATTTTACCGCAAAGAATATTCGAATAAAGTTACGGAAAATACTCCTATAATTGTATCTTTTAATAACTTTCTGTGTGATTAAAGCACGTCTTACATTGGAGATCGCTCTGTAATGAATTTTCGTGAAAGAAAATGACAAGTAATTGCTTAGTCCGTCAAAATACAAGTCATCAATTGGGACTTTGACAGTATTTATGCACGTGGATGCGATATCTTCGCAAGAAGTCGGGAAAGGTGTGACAGAGAGGGGAGAGGAAGAAAAATCGAAGAAGAAGATACTTTATTTATCGTTTGACATTTACGACTTCGCGAACTATCTTGAAGATGTCTGGCTTGAAAATTTCGCGTTTGTGGGGATTTATGAAAATTGTAATTACACAGGACAGGAAGTAGGAACGAATACGTCCACAAAATAAAGGTGCGCCATAAATGGAAGGTCAAATATTTCTTCGTGCATAATATGCCATGAAGCCACATCCAGCTAACGGGAAATACAATGTTGATGACTTCTCTCGAATCAATTCGCTCTCGCAAATCTCTTAGAAATTATCGTTTCCTTAAAAGCGAATTTATCAACGGCGACTATGTAAGTTGCGACATCGAGATGTTCTATTGAGATTTCAGAGCAAGAATACGGAATAAGTTTATAATAATAAGATACGCTTTAAATATAGTCGTCTCTAAAAAGAAAAAGAAAACTGGTATATTCCGAAAAATAAAATTGGTATAGTCCGTTCCTATTTCTAAACCGTTTTGTAATGTTAAGTAATGTTTTAAGATGTTAATACGATTCTTGATTCGTGACATTTTAAGAATGTCTTAAATATAAAAATTGACTCAGAATAGATTTATAAGTACTGCAGATTCTTCATTTTTTCAGGTATAACAAAAAATGATAACGTCAAGTTGACATCAAATGGAAATTATTTTAGGTAAAATTATATTTGTTTGACAATAATTTTGTGATAAATTCTTGAATGATTTTGAAAAGGATTTAAATTAAAAAAATTTTTTTAATTAAGAAAATCACTTAAAAATCATTATTATGTCAAGAATTTATCACAGAATTATCGTCAAAAAATGAAATCGAGTGACACCATTATAATTTTTTCTAAAATAACTTCTATTTGATATTATGTTAATTTTATTACAATATTATACCTGGATTATGCTCACTCTGAATTTTATATACATACTTTTATAAGATTAGACAGTAATAATATTTCACTGTTTAATATTTCATTACTTAACCTTGATTTCGTGTAAACATAAGACATAAGCTGCGATGCTTTATCCATGCCAACTATTGCCAAATTGCATAATATTGATGAAATCGACACGTCCTGTCAATACAACATACGAATGAAAAATGACAAATAATATAATTACAAGATTACACAATTCTCTTTCTGACGATAATGAATAATGTATAAGCTTCGTTTTCTCTTTCTTCTTTTCCGTTTCTACACGTCATTTTTGTCTGTAGATTTGTTCGCTTATTTACACTTTTTGTACTCAGTATTTTCGTTTTCTTTTCTTAACATCCAAATATATATTTATCTCGTGTACAAATTTCTAGAGAATTTTAAGCAACGCAAACAAATCTTATACAACCACGTGCGTATATTCAACAAAGATAAAAGGTACTTTAGCTTGTTAATTTAGAAATGACTAGCTTTTTTCATCATTCTTTGTGAGAGAAGTTTAATCACAAATGACTCGAGGAGATTGTAAATAAAAAACACTACGTGAATATTTTTACATTTTTGCGTTATCATCAATAAAAAAGATCCTGCATTTTCTCGTGAATGTCATTTTCCACGGGATATCATCTTGAAGCGATTCGACAGAGTGCTGTTTATGCACTGTATTTATGTCACGGTCACGAAGAGATCGTTTCGTGGGATTCAGGACCAGTTATGAACCTCAAGTTACTCTTGGAGCGCAAATATCAAAAGAACTAAATATAATCTTTGCACTGAGAATAAAGTTATCCAGAAAGATATTCCTTGCTTCTATGAAATTGATGTTTCAGGATACTATTGTAGAATATTTGTAAACAACTTGATTAATTCTTTAAATCAACTTTAAATCTTGATACTAATAAATTATTTTTATGTTCTTTTAAAGATCTTTACATATAAATATTAATAATATAATAAGCTAAGACACAACGTTACAAATATAATAATGAGCTTATTGTATTGATATATATTTTAAATTTATAGAAAACACAAAATAATTCTATTGAGAGTGATCTATAATGAGAAAAATGTTTTAATTGTATCAACAAGATGTGTATAATAGAATGTATTTAGTAAGATTAAACAGAATCTTTGGTTATTATAATTGCTTGATATTTTATAGCAAGAATGATTATAGACTTAACTATGTAAGAATTTGGTTAATACATTTTTGGTTGGAAAATTTCTAGTTATATTAATTGGACTAAAAAAAGTTTCGCTGAAACTTAAATAAATTAAACAAATTAAATAAATTAATATGATTATCAAAGAGTTTTCTAGTATATTTGATAAAAGAGGATTGATCATGTTAATTTAGTAATTTCTAAAAGAAAATTTGATTTGTTTATTCTTGCAATAGATATTGATTGAATTTATCAGATTTCAAACTCATGGATTAAAATAAATTAGAAGTCTATTTTGTAATTTTTAATACATACACAACTGTAACTATAGTACTACAGTCTCGTAGTGCAACTTTTTTACCATGTATAAAACCTACTCAATGACATCTACAAGTTACAGAATAGGCTTCTTAGAATAAATTGCTCGTAAATTAAAAATCTTATACTGCGCTACATAAAATATATACTGCTACATAAAAATCTAGCAGATTTTTTCATTATTTTTCCATTATGATCTTTACATGTATAATCTCAAATAGCAAAGAAAAATGTTGTAGCAATTAAAAGAAATTATATCGTTATCTGTTCAATTAGCTTGCTAGATCTGAAAGAAGATAATTGAGAAATGAGCGCAAAAAGTCCCGTATGTTTTTGTTGGAGAGAAGTTGCAGGAATTCTAAAAAAAATAGCGAGTTGGGAAATCCGAATGGTTTATAATAAAATGATTTGTAAATCGTTCCAATAAGTAAAGTTAAATCACTCTAATAATTTATTTTGATAAATATTCGGTTGACTTAAACAATAATTTAAAAATTCAAGAATTCGATTGTCTTATACAATAATTTAAGAATTCAAGAATACTTAGTAAAAAAATCATTGTGTACTATTAATTTTTGATCGTTTTTTTTTCTTTCTTCTTGCAAAAAAACAAATTGTAAACCGTTTTCGCGTCTTTAATTTTGCACGTCATCTATGCGCGATAGATATAAAATATTTTTTCTATCTCTATGTAATGCATAATAATCGAATTTGATACATATGCATGAAGAACAAAAAAAAAACTTCTTTGTAATTGAGATATTATGAATAAAAAATGCATCTGTATTTTCCTTTTCTTATATCTTTTTTCTTACTTTCAATAAGTACAGGATACATATATAGTAAGTAATAAATATGAATACTTTATTCAAACATTAAGTTATCTCTTTTAAAAGTTTTTAATTTACAATAGCTTTATCACATATTTCTAACTTATTACATATAAACCCAGGAAAAACATTTTATATATATAAACATATTTTATATACAAT
>NW_017304228.1:4988253-4991372 GCF_001594115.1 Trachymyrmex septentrionalis | reverse complement strand
AATAACAAAAGAAAAAATATTAATTATTATTATTTAAAAATATTAAAAATATTAAATTATTTATAAGCGCAAAAATCACTTAAATTGCAGTCATTAGTAACACATTGTGCAATGGTACATAGTATTATCATTGCAATTTTGAAATTGCGAAGGTGCATCTCCGATAAATGTCTGTTACACAATCATATTCGTTTCTGAAACACCTGATCTAATAAATAATTAATTGAAAGTAAACTGCAATAAAATGACACAAACAATGGAAAATTGTATTCGCAAATGTGGCGATATAAATTCAAAAAGCTTGATTTCACAATTTTTTTATTCCATAAAGTAACCAACCGATATTGTTGTAATTGCAAAAAGAACTATTAATTTCCGCTTGTTAAAAAATATTTTTCAGACACAGAGGGAGTTAATAAAGTGAGCACTCACGTTTGATGTTACAGCACATTGCGAGTTTGTTTTGGGAAAGAATGAGTGTGTTAAAATAAATAAACGGACAAACTGTCCGTTGACGTGCACGATTGAAGCGCGCGTTAAGAAGAACAGACGAAAATGTGAATGGTACTCGGCCGTTCACTTGTCTTGTACAGCGTGCCAATGTACGAGTGAACTTAGAAAGTTAATACAAGAGTGATATCCAGTCGCGGCTTTTCAATTCGTTCGGATGTCGATTCTGACTATTTTTTCTGGCTATTTTTGCGCGTTTTATACGCTTAATGTTGATGATGAGACGTGTAATACAAACTGACACATCCCATAAGAGTACTCGGCGGAAAACATAGTGATAACAATTATAACACAATACGACAAAAATCGATTTTTTTTTCTCCCATGAAAACATTAAAGAGATTCTGAAAGTAGATGAAAAAATAATATCCGTGTCTCAGCGTTTTACCAGATCAAGTTGTTAACGTTTTTTATGCAGCCATTTATCGTATTTGCTTTATATTGGCTTTTTACAATTGTTTTAAATTAAATAATAATTTTTTAAAGTAAATAATTGACATTTTTGCATGTGAAATTACAAACGTTATTTGTGTGAATACAAAAAAAACAATTGAGAATTTTTTTTATATATTTTCAAATTTTTGTTATTATTATTATTATAACACAAAAATTTTAAAAAATATAAAAAAAATAATTCTGTTGTTTTTTTTGTATTTGGAACATCGCACAATTTCACATGCAAAAACGTCAATTATTTATTTTAAAAAATTATTATTAAATTTAAAACAATTATAAAGAGCCAATATGAAGCAAATACGATAAATGGCTGCATAAAAAAACGTTAACTTGTAATTAATTTGCACTCAACAATATAAATAAAACGTAATAATATAACACATAGTGTTACGTAACATTTATATTGTTGAGTGCAAAATTATAACAAGGTTGCTTTTAGCTGGCATCGACTAGGTAATTCTACAAGTAGAATTACTCAGTCTACTATATAAAAATTGTTATCTTTACTGTTGCTAAAAATCACTATGATTTTTTTCTGAGTACGATTTCTTTTATATGTTTTTTTTTTTTAATAAAAAGAACATATAACATTTATTCAGCAAGACGTGCAGAGAAGACGTAAGAGAACCGTGCAGTCGCATACACACACTTTCGTTCAAGATAACGGTTTTGTACTCACTTTCTAACAATGGTGCCATGATGCGCTGGGTGATTTCCGCACTAGCAAGCACGTAACTCGAGGATAGAAGGACCCGAAACTTTTAAACGTTCGAACACGAAATTAATCACGGATGCTCGGCGTTCCAGACGATCCGAGCGGCATCAAAAATCGCTCGAAAATGCGGCTGACGCTATCCGGCATCCACTCTTATACGTAGCATAAAAGTCCTCAGGGTCAGGAAGGTAGGCAGTAAACGTCGATTTTACACGAGCGCACAACGACTTCGTTGCTCGCATGAGAATGTGGCTGACATATAATTTTATTGTCGCTGCCATTAACGCTACCGTAACAATAAACAGAACGCGATGATGACGCGGTAGTACATGGAAATAAAATAGTAATTAGCTTAATGTCGTATACGATGAATATTACTGATTAATTGAATTGATGGGATGAGTGCGCTTCACATATAAATATTCACTTTCAATTGTGAGCACATTGATCAATATCAAGGAGCAATCTTTGTGATGTGTCAATAAATTACAGAATTATTGTTTCAAAGAAAAAATATTTTTCTATAAAAATATAAGATTGAGAAAACTTTTTGATGTAAAAAGATATTTCACACAAATTAAATGTTGTACGATATAGTTGGGAATGAAAAATTGTATCGTTAGTGTTTAGATTGTAATCACGCGTATCAATGTATCAACTTTAACAATTGCCATAAATGTAAGAAATATCAATGCCGTGAAAAACGTGATTTAATACAAATGCAAATTTAAATAATTAGTTAGCATAAATATTAATTATTTTATAAATAACGAACTAGTTGCAGCTATTACATAATGTTTTATTATATATAATAAAGTTTCAAAGAAGAATTTTTTTTTTTAACAGAGAAGAATTGCTAAAACCCTATTATTTGAGATATTTTATGTTATATTTTTTAGTTAGTCACTAATTTAAATGTAAATTAATATTAGAACTTAAAACATTTATACAGTTGTATGTTTAATCTTTTGCTAAAAACAAATTAACTCATTATAAACTTTCATAATGTAACCGCGTATTTATAAATATTAGTATATTTAACCGAATCAAATCGTACTTTTCAATTTTCAAAAATATACTTTCTTTAAAAATAATAAATTTGAAAATAAAAATAATAAAAAATATAGTTGCGAAGATTTATACATTAATAATAAATAAAAAATTATGTAACATAATAATATTAACTTGATTAATAACTTGAAAATTAATGCTTGAATTCTAATTTATTCGCTCTACGTATTTAGGTTATCATAAGTTGGATATACTTAAAGAACTGGAAAGGATACGAGCAACAGGAGTCAAACGCAGATGACGTCGCGCAAACATCCAATATATATCCATAAAATGTGAAATCTCCTTATTCACTAAAACGTTTCATGAATATATTGTTTGCGCTTGACTCTTGCTGCCCGTATCCTACCCATTCTTTGATTTATAA
>NW_017304228.1:4977465-4988153 GCF_001594115.1 Trachymyrmex septentrionalis | reverse complement strand
ATAAATAAGTGATAAATAAATATGAGTTGTCACATCACATCCATACAATTTAAAAACCATCATGATTCTATTTAGGGAACATAAATTTTATAAAAATATCGACTTTTAGTAGTAATTTTTACAATAATTGTAATATAAAATATAAAATTATGTAATAAATCTATTTTTATAAACATAAAAATGTAGAATAAAAAATTGGAATATCAGAATATTATTATAAATTGTTATTAAAAAATTACATTAATTGTATCTGATTTTTAAAAGTGTAAATATACATTAAATAAAATACATAATTTTACAACTTTTGTCTATATTTTTTGTTTTTTATTAACTCATATTTTTCTTATTAATTCATATTTTTATTATTAGATAAATGTTATATAATAGGGAAACTCCGGCAAATACGCCGTGCTGGGATTTATCTCGCAAAAGTTAGAAAAAATAAAAGGATAATTTTCTCATAACTATACTCTGTTATATGTTTTTATGTTATATTAGTATTATGTTATGATTTCAGTTTCTTACTGTCAATATTAATGAAATTATTTTGAGTTGAATCGATTTGTTACTGTAATAAGTAGCATCATCATAAATTATAATCTACATAAAATGATTACTGTAAGGCGCGTGAAAGACTTAGTGGTTATTTCATACATGTAGAAGAGTGATATATACATGTAGTGGAACAGTAAAGCAAAATACAAGTTGTATAGCAAAATACAAGTGCTTTGCTTTCGTATTCTTTGTTTAGTTTGTTGTCTTGTATATCCTATCTGTTTGGGATGTAAAGGATACCGGGAATAGTAGACTTATTTTTCAGTTTCGAATTTTTGCAGATAAAATTAAGAGACTTATCGAAAAAATAAATTCTACATTAGTTACTACATATATTTAACTATCTAATAATCTTTTAATAATAAGAGAAAACTAATAACTAAAATATGAAAAAAATGCATTTTTCTAATGCATTCCATCTGATTGAACTAACCCCGGAACGGAGCGAGTAAGGTGACTAATAGTATGAGGTAATTTTATTAATATTATTAAAATGAAAATTAATGTATATTTAATCTTTACATATCAACAAAGCTTTCATAAAAATGTATTTTAAACATAAACATGTTTATAAAATTTTTATAAAAATGCATTTTAAACACAAATATATTTATAAAATAAAAAAGTATAACTTTCTACTTTGTTATTAGATAAATAGCAATTTGTCTAATCCGAATCGTTATTCGAATTACAATTATAACAAACATAATATGATAAGTTACTTTTTATTTAGAATATATCTACATGTTCGAAAAATTATTCTTTTAATTATTCTTAATGTTTTCACATTATTATTATTATATACTACTTCTATTATTTAAAAGTAATTTTACAAAAGAAAGAAGAATATATGGAAATATTTCATATATAATTATATATGTTTATGAATACTTATACATGTTTATGTATAAATAATCATAAACATATATAATTTATTATATTATATACGTTTATATATATTTATACATATCAATGCATGACAAATTTCTTATACATGTAATTTAACTATTATTGCATATTTTTATGATTAAAATTCATTAAAACTAAAATTATAATTCATTAAACTAAAAATTATTGTATTATAAATGCATTAAAAAAAAACTCTCTAAATTCTTTTGAGTGAAATTTCAAAGAGGGTTTAAATATAGCTATGTATGGAATAGAGTGAGATCGGTCCTGGTAAAAAAAATTGATAAAGAACGATTGAGAACGATAGGATTTTTATCAATTTGTATCGTTTTTCTGTACGTTTGTATCATTTTCTATTGTTAACTTCGCGAGAGCATCACGATTGAAGTTAATAAAATTAATTAATTCGTCGCGAAAGAGTGCGCGACGCGTTCTAAAGTTTATTATCCAATTGTGAATGGACAACAAAAAATATGATGCCCGCATGATATTAAAACAAACCTTAGACATCGTAGTATCAAAATATTTGCATTTCCGATTTTAGTGCTCACTTTAAGTTAATGAAATTAATTAATTTGTCGCGAAAAAGCGCGCTGCGAAGATCGATGCCACAATGAGGAAAATGCTCTTCGAATTGTGGACCTATTTGACATCTACTAAATAATGTTGCCAATGTAAAATATGTTTCACCAAATGTGTTTTCAAATATGTTTTCATGTCAGTTTTATTAAAACTATTACTAAAAAATCGTCAAATTTTTAATGAAAACCGCTAAAAATCCACTTTTGTGTATAATAAATATAATTATAACTAAATAATTAAGCACAAAACATCGTGCATTCCATTCAAATGTAATAAAGTTTTACGCTATAAACTTTTTCGTATACTTTATACATTTTTACGTAATCACAAATATTAATTTTTTAATATTTATTATAAAGTTGTAAAATATTTATTATATAAAGCTGTTCTATATAATATTATTTTATATTTTTAGTATAAAATCAGCAATTACACAAACTTAGAATCTATTCATATATATTAAACTATTTTTCCAATTTTTTACATTAATACATTTCTATAATGTGTCTCGATTAATTGAACAAAGTTTCAAAACTTGGAAAATCTAAATCTTCCAAATTTATAGAGGTATACGTATCATTAGAATGAATTTTTATTAGAAGTTCTGATTGAACTTCGTAATTATAACAGCAGTTTTTGTTTTTACGAAATGCAGCTCGAATGGTCATTATTGCGTTCAACATGTACGAATTCATTTTATTTCTATGTTCGTTTTTAATAATGCTTATATGGCTGAAAATTCTTTCGATTTCTGCATTAGAAATAGGCAATACTAACAGTGAAATTACAAAAAAAAAAGTAGCTATTTTTAAAAAAGAATTATTTCCATCAGTAAAATTTAAAACTTCAGACCAAAACGGGATAGTTTTAGTCGTGTTTTCCCACTTGCATAAATTTAAATTTCTAAATTGATTTTCGATTTTAGTAATATCAAAAGCAGAAACTCCAGATAATTTCAAGATATCTGAGATTTCTTCCTTATTTATTTTTAATGTATTTTTTATAGAGAAATTTTTTTCAAAATTTTAACATTTTCAGAAAGTCTTTGTTTAGTTGATTGATTAAGTTAATTATAAATTTAATACATCTTGTTTTCACTGTAAGGATGTTATCTAAATTCTATTTTTTCATTTTTTGACATTGACTCTCAAATAAATAACTCATATAAGCGTTATTGTCAACATAATCTTTAATTATATTTAAATAAAAAGTACGAAATCAAAAATTTTAATAACAAATTCGTATTTTCGCCTATTTTTTCGACAGTTATTGCCCGCTTAAAATTTGCTTAAAAAGCGTACCAAATTTTTGATTTCGTACTTTTTCTCAATTTTACAGGTTTACTCTATGCCTAAACTCATCAGTAATCGAAATATGTTTGGTTTTTTGATTTCAGACCAATAGAAAAAGCTGGGCGATGGCAGCCGTTTTACGTCTTTCACAAAAACGGCCTTCGTGGAGGGACTGTACCGCCGCCATTTTGTATCAAAAAAAAATTTTTTTAATTACCTGACACATGTCATTAAATTATGCCAAAAGTGCAAAATGATTTAATTATTTTATCACCCTCAAAATAATTCACGAAAAATGACTGATTTTCGAGCAGTTACTTGTATTTCTCCCCTTAAATAAAGAAATGTTGATAGTATATCCTTTGTTTTTTCGCTATAGTATTTTATAGTGAGACCAAAAAATTTTAACGTAGACAAATCTGTTGACTCGTCAATCAATAAACTGTTACCAATATCATTTCTTAAGTCTTTTATAAAATGTTCGTATAATACGGTTTTTATTATAGCACTGTATTTTGTTCGGTGTATTTGTTGACTTTTCGCTATGTCACTGTCAGTAAAAATATTTTTGGAAAGATTTACTAAATGATCACAACTCATTATTGAACAATGTTGCGCAATAAATAAAGCATTTTTTATATCAGCCAACTTCATGCTATTATTCATGGTCGTCTTAGAAAATCTATACATATTTACCATTCTTATTTTATAACAAAACTTTAAACACATTTTATAAGTTATTGTGTCATTTTACGTCTTATTTATGTGCATTATTTGTAAATTTTACATGAGTAAAGCATATCCCCCCCCTCTCCCTACGAATAGCCATATATCCTACCTCTATGGAATATACGACAAAAATGCAAGGGTTTATAATATTTATTTTTTAATACGAAAAATAAATATTTTGGATTTTTAATGTTTTTTTTATAGTAGTAGATAGTACAAAGATTTTACTGATATAGTTTGATTACTTTAAACATAGTAAATAATATTTAATAAATTAAGTTTTTGATAGGTGTAGCGTATATATCGAAGTTACCCTGTATTTAAGAAAAAAGTGATAAAATATAATTTATGTGGTACGCAGACAATTTTTCACTAAACAATATAATAATTATATAATAAAGCAAGTAGCCAAAAAATGAGAAAATATAGATCTGATAAAAATATTGAATATTCAAAATAAATGAAAATGTCTTTTCAACTTACAGAATCTTCCTCAATATAATGGTCATGATAATTATCACTTCATTGCATCAATAAGCCGATAAGAAATGTAATATATATATAAACATAGATTAAAAATGATATTAAGAAGCCATATCAGAAGCTAGATTCACTCACATAATATAAAAATAATAATTTATAAAATATAAATTATATGAAACAATTCTTCGGTGGTCAAAGTAATAAAAGATAAGAGTCCCATTGTGGTTCGTAGTTTTAAAAAGATGTAATAATAATCATTTCTTCGATCTCTCAGACGAAATGTTAAATTTCTCGGCAAAATTTTAAGCTTTAAAATTACTAAGATAAAATAAAAGAAATTTATGCTGTCAGAATGGTAAGAATTCGAACCCGTGAAGTTTTAATTTCTAAAAGTTATGTAATGGATCTTTTTCTGAGAGGAGATTGATTATATAACTTTTCCCTTAAAGCAAAAATGTGAAAAGTGAAAAGTGAAAAGTTTCACGCAAACTCTATGATCATCTACGATGTTTCATAGGATCATGTAATTTTTCGAATCGCAAAAATGTGAAATTGATGCTAATTTTTTCGCTATAAATCGTAGTGGCAGAAACAAGACGAATATCTTTAGGGAATTAATATAATATTTCGAAATTAGAATAAGTTTAATCTAATCATGTTGTTCTCTGATAAATTATTATCTCGGGAGATAATAATTTATCAGATTATTATTTTTAAATAAAAACGGACTATGAGTATTGGTCTAGAAGTTAACGCTTCAGCTGCGTTTATAATCGTTATGCAAAAATTTTACGTTAAATCTCGATGAGAGTAAAAAATGAAAAGTAAAAAGTTACACTTGAGATTACATGAGTGACCGGATTGATCTCTATATGAATATCTTGATAACATTTCTTTCTATATTTACAGTATGTTTCTTATTGGTTTTTCGATACAATTTATTTTTATGTTCATACTGAGAGCATTACTGAGGGCAACCTGTGAATTCAAAACAAATCAATTTTTCATTAATTTTCACAAACTGTAATACTTTTATCACATCTATGGCTGCGGTCCGATTTACGCTCACAACGCTTTAAAATCATTTCTTTGTTGTTTGTCAAATGTTAAACAAAGACAGATGTTGCTCATGAGCATTATTAGCATGAATCGGATCACGGTCTATTTGATTGTTTTTTTTTTTCTATTTGCCTTATATTGCATATTACGAATATGATGTATGTATAGAATAACCGGACTCTATGTGGCTTAATTAGCATTCGATATATTCTATTTATCATTTGTGGTAAATACGGTAAATAATTCAACAGCGGTAAATTTCAACAGCTAACATTATATCGTATAAATTGTTCGTCTGACTCAATTACATCAGTTTATTGCTCATTTTTTTGTATATTTTGTTATTGTCATAAAGCATGATATAGAAAATTGTAGTCGTGATGTAATATATTTCGTATAGGTGAGTCAATGGTTGCGTTTAGCATAAAAAGCAGCTTTGTAATTGTTGTAAAATTCTTGAATATTATTGGTTTATACACTTAGATCAAGCAAGGAATTAAGGGCAAGACCAATCATATTAAAGAATTTTACAATAGTTGCAAAACTGCTTTTTCTGCTGAACGCAGCCATTGCTTTCTGTAACTATTAAGAGATAATTATTAATTTCTGTAGTTCATATTATTGTAATTTTCTCTATTTATACAACACTATATATTTAATATATTATACATAGATATTTTTATCAAAACGTTTTGTTTATAAGCAAACAAAGGAAACTCTTCATAAAATAGAATCAATATGGCCAATCTAGACTAAGTGTACACACATTGCTTGTAATATTTTTATTATTCTAAATCATGAATAAGTAGATAAGTAAATAAATAGATAAGTCAGCTGGTCTTTAGAAAATATACTTCGTATTCTTGCATATCAACAAGCACGTCAATATGTTAATAAACTTATAATTTTATGAATATTGGATCAATTTATTTTCCATTTCTCTAACATTTTTTTTACGAAAATGAGAAAAAAGGTTCTTAATGCTATTTTCTTAATCTTGACTGCAAATATTTAAAAATCTTTTATATTTTGTTAACATCCAAAAATATTTTTCCTTTTGAATCTAACAATCAGTTTTCAATTTAAGACTCAGAAAAAAATTAAAAAAATTGTAAAGTTTAGATCACATATAGTCCGATTATTACTTTAATTATTATATTTTGCAAATATAATATAAAAATATAATAAATCTTGTAGAACTTATTTGATATCAATGTGTTTCAATACAATGCAAATTAGTTTTATTAGTCATACTTGTCATTTTACTGCCATAAAAATGAAATATGTCGTTGTCATTATACTATAGAATAAAGTTATAACAGACCAAATATGAATTGTCTACAACTTTTTTTTTATAATATTGTATATGAAATTGTACATTTTAAGGATTCTTAAATACAATAAATTTCGCACCTGTTGGGACCTTTACCAATTTCCAGCATTGGTTATCCATATTGATCCGATTCTTGATAATAATTAATCACGTGAGGCACGCAACCAAATAATTGATTTAACTGACAGACGTGCACCTTGGAATGAAGTCGCAACTGGAATACGTTAAAATGACGTTACCTTCTATATAAATGAGCGCGGAGTTCGGGCCAGTTTGATCTTTACCCTTCCGCCACCGTCAATACGGCTATGTTACGTTATATCTCTTGTCTTTGTTTTTTCTCTTCCACTTAATACATGTTTAATATGCTTTAAATGCCTATATGCAATGCCTGAATAAGAAAAAAATTAAAAAATTGTAAAATTACGAAGAGGTATATTGTATATCACTTCAATCATTCCCACGACTGATATTATTTTAATCGGATACTATTTTGATGGCGTTCTCTATCGTATTTAATGTATTCATATATGCGATCGTTTCTTCAGTCTTAATGATATTATTTTCATTTTCCTATTTCGTAGAATTAAATTTTATATATTGTTTATCTTACTTATGATTTATTTATCTCAAATCCGTCGAGAGGTTTTCACGGAAAGAATTATTTATTATATACATATATATGTACATATATATTTTACGTATTATTTTTTAAATTAGAGGATTGTGGCAAATAATCTCTTTTTCTTCACATTTTTACTGAAGAAAAAGATTACAGAGGATATAAAATAGCTGAAGAGAATCGATTGTTAAAATGCAATACACGGAAAGAAAAAGAAGAAGTTGCATGTATTAAAATTTTTAACCTATACTAATAAAGATAATCATATATGTATAGTGGAATTATGATATCAGTATTATCAAGAAGCTATTTCAGTCTTCGTTTCAATTCATTATATAATATAAAAGTAATATATGATAAGATAAATCCTTTTTTTAATTTTATATTGCATGTATAGAATAGATAAAGTCTGCTGTCGAAATGAAAAATATTTTAAAATTAGAAGGAATTAATTTAAAAGCTTAAATTTAATTAAAGTTGGTAAATATAAGCTTTCGAATTTTTAAATTATATTTCTTTTCAATATTGTACATTATATAAACGTTACAATATTTTTTTACTATAGTAACTATCAAGTTAATGTGCTGATAATGACTACTAAAAAAAAAATTCTTACGTTATTCTAATTTTTTGAAATACGTAAGACGTAGATTCGTATTGTTTCTTTTCAAATATAAAAATCTATATGAAATATAAGATTATTTTTCATGTTTATTAAAGTTGTATGTATGTGTCTGGATAAATATATATCTACAATATTAATATTTTAAATTATTTATTAAAACATAACATACGTGCTTAAAGAATATTTGTTTTAATTTCTATATATTTTTTCTAATAATAATATTTATAATAAATATAATTATAATTATAAATGTACAAAAACAAAATTTTATTATAAACATCATAATTATTAAAAAACTTAATTTAAAAAAATTCAGTAAACATTTGACGCATATATAATTAAAAAACAGTATTTAATAAAACGACGTGATGCATCATCAGATGTCTGGTCGTTTGATGTATGTATAGAGAACAGATTGTGTCAAGATAATTCCGGCAAATACGCCGCGTTGGGATTTACGCCGCAGAAGTAAAAAAAAAAAAAGAAAAAGTAAGGGTAATTTTCCTGCAACTACTGTGTTACATGTTGTATTATTTAATATTGTTATGATTTCAGCTTCTTACTATTAATGAAATTATTATAAGTTGATCGATTTATAACTGTAATAAGTAACGTTATTATAAATTATAATCTATACATAAAATAGTTACTGTAGGACATGTAAAAGACTCAATGATTATTTCGTGATACATACGTGTAGTGGAATAGTCAAACATATTGTATAGCAAAATACAAGTTCTTTATTTTCGTATTCTTTGTTTAGTTTTGTTGTCTTGTATATCCCACCTGTTTGGGATATACGGCATTTTTAGCGAGCGAGATTTATACCCAAAGCATTCAAAGTGCGCAGATTGAATTCAGTGTACTAAATGCAATAAACGCATTATATGAAATATGTATATATATCTCATAACACTTGTAATATATGTAGGAAAATTGTAATTATTATTTATTATTTTCTATACACATTTACCATTCTTATTCCATAATAAAACTTTAAAAACACATTTTATAAGTTATGTGTCATTTTACGTCTTATTTATATACATTATTTGTAAATTTTTCATGAGCCGTATATGAGGCCTCCTTCCCCCTAGGAGTAGCCATATATTCTACTCCTATGGGATATAAAAATGTAAGGGTTTCCAAAAATTTATTTTGTAATATAAAAAATAAATATTTCGAATTTCTAACATTTTTTTCATAGTAGTAGACAGTATTTATTAGTAATAGAAAATTTACATAATAGTAAAAAGTTTTTGCTGACATAGTTCGTTTATTTTAAATATAGTAAATAATACTTAATAAATTATATATAAGTTTTTGATGGGTGCGGTATATACCGGAGTTACCCTATGTTGTTTTATTGAATTATGAAAACAAGAGAGACAAAAAAAGAAAGGGAGAAAGAAAGATTTTTTTTATTACAGTTATATTTTCTCTGATATTGATCTTAAGAACCTCTTCTATTGCAAATTTCAAAGTTATTTGCAAAGATATCGAAGATTATTATTGAAGATATGTAAAAAACGATTTTAAAGATAAATCACGGAAAATCTTGAAATATAATGAGGAAACGACCGACATCTGCAATATTATATAATAGCTAGTAATTACATCTATACTCTCATTTATGATTAAATAAAATTCGCAAGTTTACTTTTATATCGTTTTTGCATAATTCATTTCTAATGATGTGTGAAGATACAATTATAAATGCAATTCCTTGCTCAAATAAAAAATAAAATTTGCAATAATTTGACAATAATACATTTGATGTTACATGAATAATATTATATTCAACTTTGCGTTATATCTGGTTAAAAAGACAAACAGTTTTTTCAGATTCGCAAATTTGAAGAATGATCAATTAAAACTTGTTTCGAAACCTAACAAAAAGAACGAGATAAACGATATATAACAACTACTAATTTTAACGAATATTTTTTTTTAAATTCAAAAGATATCTGTAAGCCTGTAATCGTGTCCATGCGAAATTAGGTCGATTTCTTTCTGTTTGTTTTAATATCACGCGCATATTTTCGTAACATATGCGTGCGTCAGCAAGATGCAAGAAAACAATTAACAACAAAAAAAAAAACAAAGAATTTACACACGCGTTTTTAATTGCTGTTTGTCGTCGGAGTATTATCTCCAAGCTGTTTCCATTATTACTAATATAAGAAGCAAGAAATATCACCTTGCTCTCTCGCCTATTTCCATAGCAATGTTTATGTCAATTTCCTTGCTCAAAGCAAAATAAATAAAAGGAGATGATATAATTTGAACTATAGTTCAGGCAAAATTTAAAATTTCATGTTTTTCTAGAGCAAATAGTGCAAAGCGTTGCATAATTAAAGTTAATTTCTCTAGCATTTTCTTTGCGATAAGATGCGTCTGAAGCATTTTGCTATCGCAAAATTGTTTTAAATAAATATAATGCGTCATACATTCTAATTATGTAGAAAAAAACATTGTATCTATTACATATTACTGCTA
>NW_017304228.1:4973994-4977365 GCF_001594115.1 Trachymyrmex septentrionalis | reverse complement strand
TTGCTATCGCAAAATTGTTTTAAATAAATATAATGCGTCATACATTCTGATTATGTAGAAAAAAACATTGTATCTATTACATATTACTGCATATTATCGCTATTCGAAGATGATAGAATAAAAATATTCGTAGTTTGTTCATTTTCCATTCGATTTTTTAAAAAGCTTTTATTTTCAAAGTCCAGTAAAAAATTAAACACTAACATTACAACTTCAAAGCGATCAAAATAATTGATTTGTAATTTTTTATCAAACAATGCAAATCTTTTGAGATTTTTTTGTGACTTTTAATGTAATATGCAAATTTAATTGGTTCAATGCAATAATAGGTCAATCTATATGTACATACATACACAATAGAATTGAATATAAACTAGAAATCGATTAACTAATATAAAAAATAGACAAAATACCTTAATATTAACAAACAAATAGCCACAATCATGCTACAGATATTTTTGTTACAAATTTCAAGAGAGATTTTAAGAGAATTATGTATATGTATAAATATAAATAAATGTATATGTATATGTATAATAAAATGTAATAATTTATAATAGATATTTTGTTCACGTATATTACAAAATCTCTAAAGATTATGAAAGATTAGTATAAGGATTAATAATAAAATATATAAAAAATTGAATTATTTTTGTTTATTTGTTCTTAAATGTTTCTAAAAGTTTTATTTCAATTTAGAGCATTGTACACTCATAATTTTGTGATATTGCTTGTATTAAATAAATAAACGCGTATTTTTTTTATCTAGATTTATCAAGAAAGGTTTTAAGAAGTCTATTATAGATTAGATCGGTATTTGTAATTATCATTTTTGTTTCTGTGTCATGTCATATTACATATCACATTAATATATTGCCGTTTACATGATTAATATTAATATGATATTTACTGTTAAGTTCAAATAGCGCGCAATCGACAATAGGATAAATCTGTAATTACACATTTCTATATATTTTGATGTAAACTAACGAGGATTCTTCAAAATGTGATATTATTTTATTCAAAAATATATATAAGACAAAAATATATATAAGTAATATATGTACTTGTCGAATAGCCAAAATATATAATTTCTGTGATAGAAACTTTATAATTACGAAACAAGACACAGTGGCACAAATTTAATACATGCTTTTTTCAAAATATAAATATTGCAATAAGTAAAAAATATTTTGAAACATTTCAGCAACAATATCGAATGTTACTACAATATTGCTGAAATGTTTCAAAATCTTGTTTATGCAGCTTCTATTATGTAGCTTTTATCACAGAAATTGTATATTTTGACTATTCGATAAGTGCTTAAAGATTAAAATTTGTGTAATTTAAGTCATTAAAAATAGAATTTTATGGATGTCATATTTGTTCAAGCAGCACCTGTATTTTATATTAAATACTTTCAAATCTTGAATTTAAAGAATTATATATTAAATACTTTCAAATCTTGAATTTAAACAAGAAGATATTATCACTTGGATTAAAACAGAATTATTCTAATAAAGAAGTTCGAGAATACTTATTAGTTAGGTTTAATTAAATAATATAATGGAATTATAACTTGACGCCAGGTATATCAAATCTTATATACAAATAATATACATGTCACCTGGATTGAGTAAAATAATGTAATTTTATGATATAATTATTTTTTCGAAAAATAACTAAAGCTACTACCATACTTGATTGAAGTAGAATGACTTTTCAATGGAAATACAAAACACAAAAGATACATATGTTTTATCACATATTTAAATATAGTATCACTTTGATGATACCATATTTCTAATTTAATTACTTTTTAATTTGGTATAATAGTTTCTTTTCTATAATATTTATTGATTTATTGTTACATAGTATTATTTAACTTTTTTGTACAAATATTCTGTTATTGTAGCTCTCTGTCCATAAGAATAATAGCTGCAAGCGTATAATTAAAGTCTACAAGTTTTTATAAAGAATAATTAAGATAAAAGAAATCGCATATATAAATCTTATTAAATTTTATAATGATACTTAATCTGTTACTTGTGCATAAATGAGCAAGAAAAAAAATCAGTTTAGCTGAGTTGTAAAAATTAATAACAATAATGACTGAATAATGATCACAACAATGATGACAGATAATGATGAATAATGATGAATATTATCTTATTCGACATATATTCCATATGTTGAAAAATAAAAAGTAAAATAAAAAGTAGAATAATGTTTGATGCAAATTTCGCTTAATAATAAATTTTGATTATTTCATTAGAAAAATGTGTAATGTATAAGGATCATACGTTGTACATGTATGGTATTTATAAATTTCCAGAATTTGAATTTCTTGTGGAAACTGAATCTAGTTCATAGTTTAGCCGTTAAATGAATAAATATCGCGTGCAGTATAGTAATACAGTCTGTTGCGTGACGGTGTGCTGAGAACATTGTGTTATTATTCACAAACTTTTATTGTAATATATGCAATTGTGTTGCAATTTTTTGTAAGGTTAAAACGGCCTTTGTTTTATATTAAAGAATAGCGAGTGTATGTGAAATTTAGTTTTCTTTTGAATAAATTTACAGCTGATTGTGAGATTCATAATGCTTAAATAAGTTATAAAGATAATATCATAAGTAAGTATAAGTTTGTGAGTGGTTTCGAAATATATATAGTATGAATTTAAAAAAAAATTTTGATAATTCCTTATACGCACGTAGACAAATGCCTTCTCAGGGCTTTTCATGGATTTTCATTCCTTGTCATATCTTCTCTGATATGCATGCAACTTCGGGTGTTAAGCAGAGTTAATTAATAAATGTGGCATAATTGATTAATAAATGTAATTAATTACAATTGTAATTACTTTAATTGCAATTTTAATGTAATTACTATAAGGTGTAAAAAGAAATCTATTATTTTTCCAATAGATGGCTTTAGTAATCTGTATCTCGCGTTGTATAAGTGCGATCGGATTACGCCACATACAAATGGCGTTAGAAAGATAAGATTTCGTACTAAAAAAACTTCTCAGACAGTTTTGTGATTGCTTGAGTCAGTATTGATTGAGCGCGTGTCAAAAATGGACACCAACAAAGAGAAAATACGCCATATTTTACAGTTTTTCTTCGATAAAGGCGAAAACGCAAGCCAGGCGGCTGAAAATGTGAATAGTGTTTATGATCCTGATACTGTAACAGTCAATATCGCGCAATTTTGGTTTCGTCGATTCCGTTCCGATAATTTTGATGTCAAAGATGCACCACGCTCTGGAAGGCCAATTGTCGAAAATGTCGATAAAATAATGGAAATCGTCGAGTCCGACCGTCATGTAAGCACTGTTTCGATTGCCCAGGAGCTAAACATTGCA
>NW_017304228.1:4971505-4973481 GCF_001594115.1 Trachymyrmex septentrionalis | reverse complement strand
GAGAGAGGCATAATGAAATTACCTTCAAAATGGCAACAAGTTATCGAACAAAACGGTGCATATTTGACCTAAATCGGATCATTCTAACTATGCTAAATAAAGCCTTCAATTTAATGCAAAAATAATAGATTTCTTTTTATTACACCTTATATTAAGCTGCAAGTGTAAATATACTGTAATTACAATTAAAATAATTACAATTAAAGTAATTGTTAAATCACAATTATGTTTAATTCATATTAAGTTACAATTATAATTGTAATTACATACAATTACTTTCATAATTATGTTAGGCAAAATTTTATTATTTTTCATATGCACAAGAATATAACAATGTCGATGAGATGCCTTTTTTTTTTTAAAAGATACATTTATATAATATTCTACAAAGCATTAATTGCTCTTATTCTAATTATAATTACAATTAATTAATTAACAATTAACAATTAAATAATTGTAATCTGTTTATAATTACTTTTCACAGTTACTTTATTTAATGGTTTTCAGCAATTAATAATTACGAAATATAATTATTAATTGAATTAAGAATTACATTTGTAATTGTAATTTGTAATTGTTAAAATTAAATTACAGCTTTACACAACTCTGGTGTTAAGGCAAATATGTTCCTGTCTCATCAATCTGCTTTGTGAAAGGGTAGTCAGAATTTTTTGCAGTGATTTTTATTATTAACTATTATTTTGAAACACGTTTTAAAATAATTCACACATAAATTTGCGATTTACTTGTGGTATTATATTAAAAGACTGTTACAATGTTTCTTTAAGCATTATACATTTTAGTTTTATTTAAAAAAAAATTTTATATTTACTTTGATTCACTTTAAGAATTCATAAAATACACATTTACTTTAATATTAATCATTTTTATTTCATAAAAAAATCAAACATAATCGCAAATCGCGTTTTTTACAAGATTTTAAGTATGCTAGTAGCGTCAAATTGACAATCAAAAATTAATTTTTGAAGACAATATAATATGTTATAGGACCATATACGAGTATGTGATATATATATTCATATAAAACGTCACAATAAATGTGACAAACCGTATTCTTATTCGTATTGCAATTGCAAATATTACAAAAATAAATGAACACAACGCTCTTAGCACAATGGCACATATATATATGGCAGGCTGTTTCACAATACTGCAGGCTTGCGATATTTAGCGACAAAATTTTGAAAGGAGTTTTAAATTCCAGAATCTTCTAGATACTATTTCGTAGTAAATATATTCAGATAGCACCATGTCTAAAATCGGGGCATAAAAAGATTATATTGTTAGTATTTTCAGCTCTCAAAAAGATTTTTTAGTGTCGCTAATAAGATATTCATGGTTAAAGTCTACTATTACGAATAATCATTATTCATTCAATGATTTAATTTACAAGTGTATTTCGTAATAGTAGACTTTAACCACGAATATCTTATTAGCGACACTAAAAAATCTTTTTGAGAGCTGAAAATCCTAATAATATAATTTTGATTGAAATAAAACTTCTCCAGCACATTACATATTATTATAATATAACAAATTAAAAAAAAATAATCCTTTCAACAACTTTAATTATCTCAAAATTGCGATGGAGCAATTAGAAAATCAAATCCATATTCAGTATAAAAAAAAAATGATTATTTTTGTTCAGGTATTCGGAAAAGTCATTTTCTATCAAACAATATAATATATTAATAAGGCTATTACAATTCAAAATATGCCCGTATTGTTGATAGTAATCAGTTTTGAAATTGATGAATAAAGAAGAAAAATGCGGAAAAACTTTCGCGTATTAATCGAGCATTGATCCAACGTTTGCACAGCAATAAATGGCTAACGGCCGAATTATTGAGCGGAAACCTATCAACTCTCATATTATCGCGCATGTAACGAAGAAAGACTCTGTTTGTTCGAAGCGAATGCGTGTGTGTACGTACGTATATACGCGGTTACAATTT
>NW_017304228.1:4960616-4971250 GCF_001594115.1 Trachymyrmex septentrionalis | reverse complement strand
TGTTTGTTCGAAGCGAATGCGTGTGTGTACGTACGTATATACGTGGTTGCAATTCTGCATGATTCCGTGGCAATATGTGTTTCATGTATGTACATATATGTGTGTACACGCTGTGTAGCATGTTCGCGCTTCCGCGACTTCAGATAAATTTAGATTTACTCGCCCAAGCGACGATTTCCCTTTCTACGGGTGTAGCTGTCCGGTAGTCTTTGCATCGTTTAGTGAGAGTTCATGCGTGGGAATTGCATAAGCGCTTTAAACGGTCGCGCGAGCCACAGCTCAGCGGCTTTCAATGTGATATCAAAGGTCGCATCGGAAGCTGATGAATGGATAATAACATCTTCCGTGAAATTGATTTAGCCTAGAGCGTATAAAGGATGCTTTCTCTCGATAATCATATTGAGGCAAATGCACATAAAATATCTACAAGAAGCCATGATAAATGATAATTCTTATTACTTTTTTAAGGAAGAATTAATTTTAATTTGGCTCTTACGGCCTTCAAATTAATACTTCACCGGAGGTAAATTTTTTCCAAAGGAAAAAGGAAATTATTTTATAATTATGTTTCTTTTTATAGACAAAGTATCAAACGGCCTGAGTGGAAAATCCCACGCGGTTAAAAAAGTTACGAAGTAATTTATTATTACAAAGAATGCGTAATATACTAATCATATATCATAATTATGTAAATAATTATTTTAGAAATATAATTTAACATAATGCTATAAGAGTCAATAAAAATTGCACTATGTTAAATGACATAAGAGCCAATAAAAACTGGACTTTTTTCTAGTTTTAAAGAATATCCGGCAATAAGCTTAATCTCGGTAACCTATTTTATAAAAAACAATAAAAGAGAAGCGGTAATATCAATACTGGTGTATAATTTATACTAAATTATATTGAAGAATATAATAAATTATTGTACCAAAAATATAAAATATTTCTACTGTTTTCCAAAAAATATTCGATATGATAATGTGTCATATTTATTGATGTAATTTACTTATCCATATCGAAATTTTACTTTCTTTTATTGGTTTCTTTAAAAGACCGTTAGTATTAAACTTGTTGCCATTCTTTAAAAAATTACAGAAAAGTTCAGTTAGGATTGGCTGTTATGTCATTAATACGTTTCCACTTATGGATCCTTTCGTTTTTTCAAATAATTTGATATATATTAGTTATAAAAAACATAATAAATTATGTAAAACAATATATGTAATTATATATATGTAATTATAATATATGATTAACATTAGGCCTTCTTTATAATCATTTTTAGCCATCATAAAATACATGTCATTTAATAAATATAACGAATACAAGTAAAAGTACAACCCATGCGATCAGATCACTTAAAATTGGCGTGTTTATTGTACATATCGCTAATAAGACTCATAAGAATCTTATCACTATCTCTACATTACTGTTTTCTTGTAAAAAAAGATTAAAATTTAAAGCAACCAGCCGGAGATTTTTTTGTCTGCCAGAGCGACGGAGATTCATTCAAGAGTTGGAGTTTTCAGCCGAAAACTGGAGAGGTGGCTATCATGCTCTTAGGACAAGTGTCTCAAATTACTGGTATGAATAGAGAGAGTTATAGTTGCACAAATGTATCCAATCATGTGGACCATCATTTGCTACAACTTGGTAATCAACAAAATTGCATGTGTCTGCCTTTCTCCGCTGTCTTTCTCTGGCCACAGTGATTCTATAGTTAGCACTTTTATAGAAGTCATCTGACTCTTAGTGTAAAGCTAATGCTATCTTCTCTCGTTACGAAACTTGTCTGTTATGTTACTCTTCATTAACCCGGGATACTAAGAATATGTCTGCGCGACAGATATAACTGCAAGATCATTACACCTTAATTCCATCTCTTCCTCATAATCCTCTCGTGACACAGCGAGTCTCTTGTAATGTAAGATTTAGTTCTCGTGGAAGCCATTACTGTGTGGCTTCCTGCCCTTTGGAATAATGAAAAATAAATATACGAGATAATCTGAGACGAAAAGCGAGATAATAGTATATTCTCTACCAATTCTAACATACGTTGTAATTGAGAGGAAAAAGGAACGATCAGTTTTCCGCCTTCATCGAAAACACGGAAACCAAATTACAATTCGAATGCAACCGCGTAGCTATAAGCTTCGCCAATGAGATTTGCTGACAAAAATGTGTAAATTGTAAATTAGCTACCTGATAGACTACTCATATGCATGTATGTAACACTAGAGGAAGTATTTCAATCAAGTAAACGAATAAGAGCTCTGTTATTAGCTTCGACGATTAATAAATCCTTGACACGGCTACATCTTGATTAAGATTATCTTGAAATGTACTTGACCTGTCCGTAACTATTTCTGGCTAATATTGATACAAATAAGAATATCGATATACTATATACTGGACTAATAAAATTCAGAAACGAATAATTCATACTTTCGGAGAAAAAGATATTGTAGTACCAACTACACGGAGAAAATTTTTTCTTAGAGTTTATTCTGAAAATATGATAATCATGGGATAACATTATCTTTCGAAGAATTTTAATGTAAATCTCTCTCATTCATTAATAAAGCTGCAATAAAGTATAAAATAAGTTTGATTAATTTTACTGAAGGTATGGTAAAAATCTTTAAAATATTGTACTATACCACAACTACTATATTTTTAGGGTAAATTAAAAAAAAATTCTCTCTATGTAGAAAGTGTACATAAGTTTTATATACATAAGTAATATATTCTCTTAACTTGATACATTATCTTATAGTTACTTCAACTATAACATAGTTTATTCAGTGTGTCCATTAATTATATATATAAAATTTATATACACTGTTGAATTCATAATGTTAAATTATCCCAATTTGGGTTGCACTGTCCAATACTGATTTTGTCTGATTTCGCTTATGAAATATAATTTTCGAAGTATTTTTACGCTGAAAATGATGCTTCTCAGAAATTGCCTATCACATATAATATATTTTCGATAAAACAGGCGATAAAACAGACAATTTGGATAATACAGGCGAAAAATGATGATTTTGATTACATTTTGAATGGTATTGCGGTTAAAGAAATTTTATTTTGCTATGCTATCTTAAAGTGCTATTTTTTATTTTTAAAATGAGTTATTTTTTGTTTCTGTACGATTTTTTATCCAAGTTACGTAAGTTTGAAGTTATTATGGTATGATTTATTTGTGGTCGAGGAAGATTTGTGATGTAGCGGAAGAATAAAAAGAAAACAAGAATAAGAAATAGAAAAGAATAAAAAAGTAATAAAAAATTAAATAAAAAAAATATATAAAAAAAAGGAATATAACGAAGATCACTTCCAGGCGGTGCACTTTGAAAACAATTAAAAATATTGTGGCTGGATAAACTTCTAATAACTATCATACTAACCTCAGAATGTTAAGTTTAAGAAATATAAATCAAAGTATGACACTAACTACATGATCAAGAGACACTATAATGTTTTGCGCTGAGTGAACGCGCAGAATGACAGTGCGAAACAACATATATCCAACTTCAAACTTACATAAGTTGGTCATAAAAAAGTCGTACAGTAACAACAAGAAATGCATATTATAGATAAATAGCACTTCAAGATAATGGAGACAAAATTGACAAAATAAAATTTTTTCAACTGCAATATCACTCTAAATATGATCAAATTCGTTATTTTTCGTCTATATTATCCCAATTTTCTCGGAAATGTGATGTGATAGATTTTTTTGAGCGCGGATTCAAATCTAACGATAAAAAATCTTTAATAAATAATACTCGACAAATGCCAAAGATAAAAAAAAGATCAAATTTTGTCTAACAGTATTATTTTTAATCACTTTTAGATAGATTTTAGTAAAATACCGTTAATTGACTAAAATAATAATTAAACAATTTAACCCAAGAAAGTGTATTAAATTTGACTCAAATTTAATTTATTATTTACTAAGTGTATATATTAACACAAATAATGTTTACTTTGAAATTAACTACCAAATTAATTTTAATTAATAAATTGATTTACATTTTGATACAGACGGAAATTAAAGATCGCAAAATGTTATTTAATTAAGGAATTGAGTTATTGCTGCTTTGATATCTAACAGTGTACATTGATGAAAAAGTCTGATAATAACTCAAATGTGAGTGAAATAATTTCAATCAAATGTTTAATTGTATAACTCGGTTTAAATGTTCGATTATATAATATAAATACAAACAAAAATTTTATTTTTTTTTAATATTTAGTAAGTACCACTAAAGATAATACAATAACACAATTAACTAATGTTTGATTGATAATAATTACTAAATATTTAGAAAAGTAAAATTATTTTTCATTATATTAACTAAACATTTAATTAATATTATTTTACTCAACATCTGATAACAATTACCAGACTCTTTTTTCATTGTAGTTGTCATAAATATGTCTTTCTTTGAATGCAGGGGTGATCATGATTGACAGACGTGAAGCCGACATAAAGCGAATTATCTACGATAATTCGCTGCTCCATTTCTTTCAGATTGCACTGTCATTGCTGATTACCAAGCTATAATATTCGAGCCAATAATGTTATCCCGACTTAGAAAGTAGCGCGGTCATCACGCAATCGAAGATACTTCGCGTTTCTTGCTGCACAAAATGTACCATCGCCGTTAATGACAGTCGCAGCCGTCGCCGTGATGCCTTCAATTATTATTAAACCATCTGTCGAGCGGAAACCCTTTTCGTCGATTTTTAATACAAATCGTTCGCCATAGATGTAAGCCGCACGATCTAATAGTTTTAATGCAGTCGTCCTCTCAAGAAACCAGTTTTTTGTCGATAAATCTTGTGTGATTCTCACGCGATTACAAAATTCACTTATAAATTAAAAATACATTTTAATTCTTCTGGAACTGACTCTAAAATCTGCAATTCAGTTACTGATGTAAGATTTATTAAATTTATGTTAATTAAAAGGCACTAATTAATTTCAAGAAATGACTTAACGTGAAAAAAAAGAATAAATAATAAAGGAATTTTATGTGCGCGTCGATTTTGATAAAACTTTCATTATTAAAAGTATTTACAAAGTGATGAATAACAATGCCCATTTCATCGGCAATAATTGATACTTATATAATAGGAGAAATTGGACCATTTAAGTATAAAACTGATAAAATAAAAAATATATTAGACAATTACACTGTCCAATATTATTTGTAATTAAATGTGTTGCACAATTTAAGTGTGAATAGTCATTTCCAATTTTTTGTCTGTTAAACACGAATCCGAATTGTTAAATTTAATCCAATATTATTCCATTTTAATATTGCATTATGTAAAATATATAAGTGATTTTATATAAAATAATTGTATCATATTAAATCATAAGAAACATGAAATTAACAAAATATAATGTAGTAGAAAAATTAGAAAACGAAGAAGATAATAACCTTTCTGCCATATTATATTTTGTCAATTTTATATTTCTTTTTAATTTAATGTTATTCGATATTATAAAATATAAAAACACTTACTCTTTCCACGTAACCTAATATTAAGATAAAATAAAATACCTTTTGTATTACATTGTCATGTATTACCTGGTGAGAAAAAGCTATTTTTAAATTATTATATCTTGAAAACAAAAAATTATCAAAGCGAAACAAAGTGCATTTTAAAATCAAAAGTTGATAATACTTTCGCGTGAATTAATAATAGGCAGAAAAAATTTGCTGCTGGTGTTACATCAAAATTAAAATTCTTACATCAGAATTAAAATTCTTAAAATCATTATGTTTGTCTCTTTGACACTATTTTATTTACAAAATTATGACGTGGTAGCTAAATTTGGACAACGAATTCGTGATTAGCAAATAAAAATATATTGGAAATGATTAGGATATTTATTCATTTTGCCTGGTTTCTTGCAAGTATGTTTTAATAAGAATAAGCTAAATCCAGATGTGTAATATATAAAAAAATTTGCGTTGTTTGATACTTTTGACAAAGAAATTTATAATTCAGTGGATTCAATAAATCCACCGTCAGCTGTAGAAAATTAATAAGCGTCATGTACTAGGAAGAAGCACTTAGTAGCTCTTGACATTTGTGGTAACGACTTGCAGCGCGCGTAGTGACAAAGAGATTTATATAATTGAGTGGGTCCAATAGACTCACGTTAGCTCTGGAAAGTTAAAAAAATCTATTTTGTTATTTATCATGAATCTTACAGTTTCTCTCACCACAAACTAGAGCTCTCTCTCTTTCTCTTTCTCTCTCTCTCTCTCTCTCTCTCTCTCTCTCTCTCTCTTTCTGTCTGATCTCTAGAGACTTATAATTATTTATAAGCAGTCACAAAAACTGGATAATGATATGCAAGTAAAATTATTATTACATGTACCATAAAAGAAGACGATAGCATGGTTAATAATAACAGTACGCATCTTGTTATTAGTATTACAAGAAATACTTACCAAAAAACAGTTTTGAATAAAACTGGTTTCTCCTCGAATTGGTTTTACAATCATCTTATTGTTTAGTAATACGACTGATATGAAATGTAACAAAACAAAATTAGTGATTTGTTTGATCTGTAAAATTAAAGTCTTCCTGTTCAACAGCGAACAGAATGATAATGGAATATGAAACGAATAGTATATGACTTAAAACATTCAATCACATCTAATGTTTCTTCCACTAATTGTAAGACAATATTAAGCAGATAATTAAAATCGTGTTGGAATTTATTCAAATATTAACAATGAATAAAATTTTTATATTAGGAACTTGAAGTGTCGCAAATCGTTATTGCACAGCCTTGAACAAAAATATAAAGCACTTCCCACAAATTGACATAAACTTTCTATATCTAACAAAAAATAAAAAAAACAGTTTTATTGAAAATAATATTTATTTTTATAACAATTTTAATATTTTGTTAGATTTTCTTTAAATTTTATTACCTCTTTTTCTAAGAAAATGCAATAAATTGAGGATGTTCTACTTATGGCTATATATACTATATGTATATATGTGCCAATTATAGCTCTATAAAAATATTATCACTTCTGTCAAGTCTAATAATTCAACTTAATATATATTGTATTGAGATACGGTCTTGCGTTAATTAATTGGGATTAAGGAGAAACTGCACTATGTCATAAATTAATTAATTATTTAATTATAATCTAACATATAATAGGCACATAAATTAATGTAACTCATTTACTATCATACATACTCGTATAGACACGTATGCATATTACGAGCTTAATTACGATGGCAGTTAATGAAATAATTTATTATCACAATCGAATTGCTTATGTCTGATATAGTATACACGAGACACGTTGCTACATCTGCGATGCATTAATTACAGTGATCGCGTTGTAGTCACAAATTATTGGTCATCGTCATTTGTCTTGCAGTGGGTATAAATTAATACAAAATTGTAAAGTCCAGCCTTGATTCGAGAGCGGTGCATTTTTAAAGATCAAGTTTGTTATTACAATTTTTCCCATTAATTTTTTTACCTGCATGTCCTCTATTTGACTTCACTAATAGTAGATAATAACGGTCTTGCAATTGCACTTAAGTTGAATGTCAGCTTTATAAAAAGGATGAAAACAAAGTTACAGATATAACGCCAACCGCGGTCAGTCTTGTCAGCAGCACGCAAAGCTACGCAACTGCAAACTAGACGCACGACGCCGTGCCGCGCTGGTGCCGGCTAACGGTTCCTGCGAGATTCCGTGAGTCCTCCAGGAAGCTAGGATCGGCTGAGGTTTACAAGCATAGACGATGGCCCTTCCATTGCACTCGGTGGAAAGGCGATTGTATCAAGGCGGTCGTGCAACTTTCTCGCTGGAATCGCAAATGCGGAAGAAGTCGGAGAGTACATGAGAATTTATAGTACAATTCATCGGTCAGTACCCACAGGATCGTTGCCCTGCATAGATCGGTTCCCCTCATATGAATATAGTCAACGAGCAGTGAACTGTTCTATTGAATTCCCATTGTAGAGTATCGTACCGTTGAACATTAGCGTGAATTGCAATTGCTAATTTCGCCGGATTAATTCGAAACTTTCGTATTTAAATCCTTTTAAATACGGAGCTTTAAAGAGTGCTTTTATTTTGAAACGTTGGAAATATTATCGCTCCCAAAGAGGCAAGTATTTCTATGTTTTTTATTTATAAATGACCATATATAATATATATTAATTAAAAAGAGAGAAAGAAAGAGAAAAACTATTAATTTTAACGTCCCAATGTTATAATGCTTCATGATTATGCAAGTTACGAAACATTCTGCTAATTTAAAATTTTTTAAATAAATGGTATATGACAATGAGTTAGTAAATATTTACGAAAGCTAAATGTTTGCGAGTGTTGTTAAATGTACAAAATTTAAATATTTGCCCGTAAGTCTCTCACACTTAAAACAAGAGAGAGTTGTGTTATATACTCCTTATATCCTCGTTCTATTCTGCCATATCATCATTATATTATCATCAATTTTTATTTCAGTCTTATGATTAAGTATTCTGTCAATACTAAAGACGTTCGTCAATAATTTTTTTTACTTCTGTAATATTATATTTATGATGTTTCTCGGTTAACAATACATCAATTTTCTATTTCAACAATTCTATCGAATTTATTATAATGCACAATAGTTTTGTAAATTTATCAGTTTTATACTAAAGAGAATTCAAAAGAGTCGAAACATCTATTGTATTGTATCTAATTTTATTAATATGTTATTAATCACGTCCATCGGCTCTTACAGGCTTTATTTGAATTTATGATTTCAATTTATATATGTTTTCGCAAATCATTTGTCAAGAGCTTTACGGCGTTTTAAACCACGCTTAATCGAAAAAAACCGATCTCAATTCGGATTATATTATGTTATTCGATAATATCTTATTTTGTATGATCTTATTTTACTTTTGTAAATTTTGACTGCGTTCGAGGAGTTCACTATCAGCGCTATTATATCATTCTATCTTTATCATTTATTAGACATAAAACAAGGATAGAATAATGCAAAGCGCCGATAGCGAGTTCCCCGAACATAGTTTGTCCGCTAAATTAACTTATCATGAAAAACAATAAGAAACGCGTGTAAAAAATATCAAGCTGGCTAAAAATTTATGTGTAAAGACGAATACATGACGATTTATCAAATTTATTAAATTTTTTATTATTTATTATTAACTATATATAATTACTATATATAATTACTATTAATAAATACATGTAAAATACATGTAAAAAAAGACATCAAATATATTTTGCAGAAAAAAGATACCAAAGATAATGCCATAAAAAAAGAAGCGAAATCAAAATAATATTTCAAGTATTTCTATTTAAAAAGTCCCATAAAACACAGTTCTCCGAGCAACATTTTAAAGGGATCCTTATAATGTCCTTTGATATTTTTTAAGACAGTGTTATATAAAATAATTTCTCACAATTATAATATATTACACAAAATATAGATGACATTTGAAGTGTATTAAGTATAATAAGTATAATAACACATTAATGAGAGAACGAAATGCAATAGATAGCGTAATGAGAGGCGTGGAAACTGAAAAGGGATTTCGATAACAGGTAAAAAATTGTAGAAATAAAAAATAAAAAATGAGCAAGATCTCCAGCAGCAACATACTTGACGTAAATGTCATCTATACTTTGTGTAGTATATTATAATTGTGAGAAATTATTTCATTATCATACAACACTGTCTTAAAAAATATCCAAAGGACATCATAAGGACCCCTTCAAGATGCTCGGAGAACTATGTTTTATGGGTTCTTTCCGATTGATGATCATTTTCTAGCTTAGTTAACAAATACCAGCATATAATTTCGTTTTCGTGCAATCTCCTTTTGTTAAATATTAAATTATAAATAAATGAATATTGTTTGAAATAAATTGTTATTTCATTATCATTTTTTAGTTTAATTTAAAAATATCAGCTTAATCATTTCGTTCCGTCTGACCTCCATTTGTTAAATATTAAGTTATAAACAAATAGATATCGATGACGAATAAATCGCTGTCATTTCTAGTTTAATAAATACCACTATATACTTTTGTTTCCGTCTAATCTTTTTTCATCAAATATTAGATTATAAACAAATGGAGATTGATGATAAAATACGCTGCTAAAGATTTTGTTTATTTTCGATACTTTGTCCTTACAATTTTTTACTTGTTATCAATGTAATAATTCATTTTTAATTTCTGCGCCTCTTATTACGCTATCTGTTGCATTTGTTCTTATTTTAATGTGTTGTTATACTTTATACACTTTAAACGTTTTTCATACTTTCTATTAAGTCTATTACGAGAGATTATCCTATACAACATAGTTCTTAAAAATGTCCAAAGGATATTTACATCATGGGATATCTCTAAAATGCCACCTAGAGAATTGTATTCTGTGGGATTTATTTTAATAACAGTGGTGTAAAGACTCTTTATGTATAAACAAAATAAACAAAATAAATGGCGAAAAAGAGTCGTCGCATAATATATATAATTAAAGATAATAGTCATAGATACATAAAATAAAATAAAAAAACTTGTTTGTTTTATATTTTAACATAA
>NW_017304228.1:4952201-4960302 GCF_001594115.1 Trachymyrmex septentrionalis | reverse complement strand
TTTCTTTTTCTTATTATTATTTTCATTATTATTTTTATGTATTTTGATTTCATTTCTTTTTTATAGCATTATTTTTTGTTTTTTTATTATGTTTTTGAACAACTTTTTCATATATTTGCAGAAAAATGTTTTTATGTAAGGGTATTTCAAAATATACTTGATGCTATTTTTTGACATTTTTAATATCTTTTCCGGTATAAAGTGTATTATTATTAATAATAAGAATTTAATAAAAATTCATAAAATCAAAAAATTTTTTCAAGAAAAAATTGTTAATAATTTAAATAATATCGATTGTTGATAAAAGAAAAGATATTTGCAATATAAATTACTGAGAGAGATGCTGCATAGATAAAACATAGTTTCTATACGATTGATCACGATATTTCCGAGTTAAAACAAAACCTAAATAAAATAATACCACTTTCGATCTCGAGAAGTAAAAGCAATTGTCAGTAAAAGGAAGTAATAATGTATTGAACGTTCAGAGATAACGTAACGATATTTTTATGAGTTTTTATAGATCGACTTTCTAATAATGATTTTCATCGAGATAAGTCATCATTTTATTAATATAGAAATATATATCAACAATTTTGTTATATTTGAATACTACATAAAATTATTGTTACAGAAATGATAGTCTGATGTATGACTAGAAAGTTTTACGTTATTAATAATAATAAAAATTATAGTAAGAACTAAAGAACCAATAATTTGACTTGGAAAATTTAAATTTCCACTCTCGGTAACCTCGGTAGAAAACTTGGGACAAGACTGATATGCAGTCTATGTTACGCGCAACTGTGTGTAGTTGCATACTGATAGGCGCAGCCTTAAGCCTCGATATGATCAGATTCTCTGTAAAATTCTTCTCCTTGAAAAGTTTTCAAGATTAAAAGCAAACGAAAAATTTTAATTATAACATTTGCAATAGATGAAGATTAATGTAAAAGCACGCAAGTTATATCACGGTCAAGTTAACGCCACCAGAAAAGAACGACTCGTTCACGATTTATCATGTTTTCATGAACCGACCTTGAAAGGTCTTTCAGAGTTTAACAAGTAAAATTTGATTTATCAAACGATCCGCAAGGTACTAGAAGCTTTTCTTAGAAACTGTTACGGAGGTAGTAATCAAATAATTTTTTTAGCAATTTATCGAGGTTTTTTATGGAATAAATGAAGTATCTTTACCGAATCTTTTAAGACAGTGGCCACTTGTAAATTTTCACGACCTATCGGCTTACAGCTGAAAATGTAAAATCAAATTTTTTATTTTATACTAACGAAATCAACATCATGTGGCCGAAAAGATTTCACTTATTTCTAAAAATGACCCTTAAAAAAGATTACGCATCATTATTTTAAAGGTATATCAAGGAAGAAACCGTTGATCAAAATTATGTACACCAATGTCTAAGTAATGCCCTAGTAATATCCATTAATGTCTTAGTAATGCTCGTTAATGCCCAGTATCTCATACCACTTATTATACAATAATACACAAAATTCTAATATAAATAAATAATATCCGAAATCTGTACACCGTAATACCCTCAGTGATTTACCTCTTGAGGATATCTGTATGAGTATCGATTTGAATTTCCTTGAGGCAAAGTTTTAAGATAGAACAGATATAATCTAATACAATTTATGTTATGACATATATGAAATTACGCTAACTTATCTTTATTTGTCATGACTCTGAAGGAAAATAGAAAATGGTTGATATCGAGATAAAAAGAATAAAACTTTCTAAAAGAAAAGCATGCCCTAATGCAACTTCTTTTAAATGTTGCAACGTTGTTACGACGTTGGTTCAGTCTGCTTTCAGTTCAATACAATATGGTACTCTTCGATATTTCGTAGCCAAGACTTTTAGCAGTGATTAACATAAATAAACGCAATAAAATGATGTAAGATGGAATAATTTCATAAAATTCTAAGATTTTAACGATAACACGTATGCAGCTACACGTGAAAAATGTATTATTACTGCTGACACATATATGTTGACGTAATATCGTCGAAATCAACAGACAGAAAAAGCACTAATAACATATACTTATATTACGTCAACGGAACGTCGTTATATCGACTAGTTAGACGTGAACTTTCATACTCGATCACGTGTTCGGAACGATGATGTACTCGCTAAGACCTACCGTAAGTTGATACACGTTACGTTCACGTACATTCTTCTCAGCTAGAATCACAGCTAGATTCTATTGACGAAGCAAGAATTGCAGAGAGTACTTCACGTTTGCAGCGCACACAACCTTTCACCAATCGTTCCGGATTATACAATCAAATCTCTTTCCAATTCCCTTTTATTCGTCTATCTCTTGTGGAATTCGCTGATAATTGCATGACAATTGGTCCGTTGATCTCTGTGAGAATAGGTCTTTGTTCAAACGTGTACGCGATACGTAACAGTAGAACGCGGTCGTCGGTGAAAGCGTCGGACAGTCTCGATGCAATAGAGTGACCCTGACATATTTCGCAACATGTGCCTTCATAGTCATTTCCCAGGTGTAATTTGTATCGGTGAGAAGTCGCGAGCACGGCGCTTTTGTCTTTCTTTACGGACAGTATTGCGTTTAGATAATTATAAGTTACTAGATAAAGATGAGATGAATTACATGTAAATATATCTTAGATAAGATAAAGATAATTTTATTTTAAATTTATCGAGAGCTAAAAGATAGAATTATAAATCATTTTATTACATTTTCGTCTAAAATTTTAAGAGAATTGTTTTAAGTAAAACAAAATTTATAGATTATAGAAACAATGTATTCATATTTTCAATATAAATTCTTATCTTTGTTTCTTAAAAACTAGAGTTTTTCAAATATTTCGTCTAACAAATAATTTCGGCTTGTATATACAAGTGTAGCTGTTGTCTAGACGCTCCACTGACGCCAATAACAAGATGTATTATAATTGAAGAAAATCTACATTTGACATGTGGATAAAAATTAAAAATTTAATTCTTTAGATTTAGGGTGTCTCTTAAGGCCATTACATGTACAAAAATTTTAGTCGTAATCTTAAGGTCTCAAGCAAATCGATCAATCACAATCAAAATTGCGATCTCACGTTTTAAATAAAACATTCGACTATGATTTGCTTACGGCCTTACGATTACGATTAAAATTTTTGTACGTGTGATGGCCTTTACTTAATTAGATTTATTCTCATCAGTTCAATCACGTATTATAATTATACATGTCTCCTTGAAAAATGACGTTCATTCAATAGTTATTGCAAGTTATTGCGACAAAGTCATTGTCGAAGTCTTGTGATCGAATTGGAAAGACACCACATGAAATATACAGATGATTCGGAATCCTGGTTGAAATAGTATTGTTCACAATAAAATTATTTACAGTGTTTAAGATTTTTATCTAACATTAAATTAATAATATTCTAATTTTATTAAATTGCTTGTCAATTTAATATGTAATAATACTCTAATTTTATTAATATTTAATATTTTAGTTTCGTTCATGATTGCGTTTCAAAACTGAAAAAGATTTCGGCACGTAGTTTGTAAAATTAGAATTCAGTGTGTATATAAATTCACAATGAAATATTTGATCCACTTACTGCGATCCACTTTGATCGAATAGAATTTCTTTATATTTACGGATTTCTTTAGATTTATTTTAAACATAAATAAAAGTACTTTAATATTGAAGATACTTTTTATAATATCTTTAAATAATAAACAAAAGAAAATAATAGGCACTGAGACATATCAAGTCATTAAAGCTGGTATTTATAGATCAATTCTTATATTTAAGATCGTCTTAGGCACAGTCTTAAGATTTTATGAATCAATCAGAAAGCCACATTAGCATCTTAAGACATTATTTAAGATGGTCTTAAAATAAGAATTGATTATGAATACCGGCTTGAATCTGTTTTTTATTCTTACACTCTTTGAACAGGAGCACGGTGCAATAAGTTGAAGTAAAACAAATACACATCTGTTTCACTTCATCTTATTGTATTGTGCGCAATTCCAGAGAGTGCAGAAATAAAAAACAGATCTAATGTTCAGAATTACAAATCTTTCGAACATCAGATTTTTAGATCATATTGATCTAACAATATTAAACAGAAATAGGTTTATAAAAAAAAAAAAAGAGATATCATAAAATCCAACAGTGAGAAGCGTATATTAAAATTTGCTACACATTAAGATAATTTGAAAGAGATAACACTTTTTTTATCTAAAAATGGAGATAGTATGTATTCCATTATTCTAGATAAGATAAAGCTATTTCTAAATAATTTTATCTAAATAATTATAATTTTAAATAGATAACAGCAAAAACTGCTTACAGAAATTCAGTTTTTATACTTGTCAATTTAATATTTAAAAAATGTAATAATAAATTACTTATTTTGAGTAAAAGCATCGAACAATGATACTGAATAATTAATCACTGTCCTCCAGTATTAAACTGTAAAGGTTTCAATCGCGCAAAATGCTTTCTAGCTTCATCATCATTCTCGTCTTCCATTTCTTTCGCGAGTCGAATTTGCAATTTCAATACGCGCAACGGTCGTTTCTTCTCACGCCGCGCTACTGCTTTGTGATGATTTCTGCGAAGCCTTTCTCTCCATTGCAATACAATGAATGACTTGGACATTCTGCCGTTTGCATGCATACACCGTACCGTGACAATGCGTGACAACAAACGATAGTGTATTATGTCACAGATAACGAGCACGCCAAGTAACTTCGTGAAGTAACGTTGGAAGTTCACACGATGATTTACGCTCGCGAAATATCGCACTGTACATTCCTGATGATCTCACCGGTATTTCAAGAAAAGAGCTAGATTCCAGAAGAACAACTGGAATTATTACGTTAATTAGAGCTTCTCCGAAGAATCGCATGAGCAGAATCGCTGTTGATGAATCGCTTGATAATTTATTTTACGCGTTGTGAATGCAAGCGCGAATATCAGCTAATAAAACTGTATGCAATAAAACCTCATTTTGCTTCATTAAAGTTAAATTGACGTATTTTTATATGTCGATGTGTTCACAATTAAAATTCTGTTTTTTTCTCAAATCTTCCTCTCTCTCTCTCTCTCTGAGAAATATGTAGACTTTATAGAGATATCATTATTAATATTATTCTCAATATCTCCTCTTATAATTTGTAACTTAATTATTGATAAAATATGCGACATTAAAAAAATTATAACGTCTTTTTTAAATTCTTTGGGAAAGCTGATGTTCAAAACAATCTACACTGTTGCCACTGTTGGATATTAAAAGAGAGCAATGGTAATCTAATCTCTTATATTAAATAACATTTTGTTTATTTTTAACTTCTATACGTATCAAAATGTAAATTAATCCATTTCCGTAATTTCAAAATAAACAATCCATATTAACAGTCCATATTAAGGCATATGCACTTAGTAATTAGACAAAATAAAACGATTTAAGTAAGAAAAATACCTTACTCGATCTGAGCTAGATCTTTGTATTTAATTATATTTTGATGTAAATTTATATATAATCATATCCAATTTTCTAAACTGCGCGCCGAAATAATTCTTTCTGAAATGCAATTGAATTGAAAAATTGAAATAATGTCTTAAATTAAATTGACAAGCAATCTAATAACATTAATTATATCAAACTTATATTGAAATCAGCGGCAACTTTAAGTTAAAATTACGATTAATGTTAGCTTTTTCTCAGGTGTATCAGATTTTAATGATATTGATACTAATAAATATTTTAAAACAGTATAAATAATTTATTACGAAAAATATTATCTTAACTAGAATTTGAACTGGTTTAAAACTGGATTTTCTTTGTGAAGGCTGTTTTTACCAATTCAACCATTGAGACATATAGTGATATTTATTATGTAATAACTAATATTAAGAAAATATTTGTTATTTTGCGATAAATTAGTTATAAGGTTTAAGACGCTTATTAGTATCATCATTAAATTACTTGTTAATTTAATTCATGATATTACTGTTCTACTGTTTGAGATTACGTTTCAGGACAGAAAATAATTTCGACGTGCAGTTTACAAAACCGGACAAGTATATAAATTTACACTGAAATATTATTAAGCACTAAGATTTATTTCAGACCAAATAAGGCATTTTCTTTAACTGTGTACACATATCAGACTAACATCGTTTACTGTTATAAAAAGATCTGTTAGGTAATCAACGATGACAATTATTCATGTAGAGTTAAAATTTTTTAAGAAAAAAACGAAAAAGCGCCAAGTGTATGCGTTTCTCGAAAAATAAATGTTATATAAAATTATAATTTAGTTATATTTAATTTTTTTTACAAAAATTATGATATCAAAATGTTACGATTAATGAAAATTTGTACATGTAATAAATTTATATTAAAATGTACTTTTTGTTTAAAAACAAATATTAGATCATTACAATTAACCAAGTATTTGATTACATAAGTGTATGACTATATTAATATGCAATAAGTAAGAAGTTAAAATAATAAGAAATAAAATATTCTTGTTAAACATGATTGAAAAATTTAAAAACAGAAAAACAGATATGGAATTAATTGCAACTAACTAATTGTTTAAGTCTAACAACATTACGCACATGTTAGACAGTCAACAATGAATATTCATGTAGAATTGAAAAGACAGTTACATACGATAGTGAAAAATATTACGAGAAACATTAAAGAAAGAAGAATTTTCAGAAGGAAGTGAAAAGAAAGCTAGCTTAACAGATTTTTGCTAATTAAAGAACCACCACTAATTACCTAGGATTGCTGATAGCGATAATCTCGTATCTCGACCGTAACAGTGTAAAACTTCGTATTGCGGTATGCTCACTCATGGTCTCGTACACGCGAAGATGTACTAATAGTCGTTCAACGCGCTCTGTGGCTTTTCGACGGAGGGACGCGTGGTAAAAATTGTACCGCGCCGAGGCCGTATGCCTGTACAAAGAAATATACGCCAGTTATATCATCGCTGCGATCGGCACTGGCAGCAGGGTGAACAGTATCGCGCTGCATTCGCGGGAAACTGCAGCTGCATCTTTCAGTTTCGTATTCTACCTGCGCGGCGAGATAAAAGACACATCCGCGTATAATGTGCTTCGGATCGTGTTTGTTTTTCATTAATCATCATCGATTTGTCATTCTTCATGCATTTTAATGTAGACTCAACGTTCAATCAATCGTCTGTGCATTAAATTATATTTTATACGCGTACGATATTTTTCTAATTATATGTGCGCGATATTGTCTCCAGTCGTAGAGAACTCTTTTCAAACTTCCTCAAGAAAATAAGTGCTGTTTAAGAAAACAGAAAAAGCCGTTTATCGGAGGAAAAGAAATAATATCGTGATGTAACGTGTGATGTTATCCGTCTTAAACATGTAGATGGTAGATCCAGACTAATTGCATAACTCGACTACTAGTTTTTTATTAACAAAATAAAAGGATATAATCCGCGCAACGCAGGAATAACGATATGTTAATTGCGAGAAGAGCATTCTGCAGAATTAATATAGATATACAGATTTTAATTATACGTACGTTTGACGTGCGATTCTGAGAAAATGACCAGCATTGAAACAGCGGCAGGTAGACATTGCTGTAAGAGTAGAATACTGCCAACCGGATATTGGCTTCGTAGAGGCTGAAGAAGGCGTAGCTGAGTCACACACAGCACAACGAAACGCAAAACACAGCTATCACGTTCGACGCGCGTATTGCAACACAGGAAAGAGTTAACCTTCTATGATATACTCTGAATCATTCACGAGACCACAAAGCAGATATTTCGAAGTGACTCTTCGTATTACTTAATTTATATTTTCAAGAATAATTAACGGAGATCAAGAAACATCGTAGACATTGAGATGCTTTATCATATAATAACTTATTGATGTTATCGATGATATCTTAAATGTAGTATATTAACAAAATGTTTACAGAATAAACAGAATAAAATATTTTTTTGGAAACAGTGCAGTTTCAATCTTTAATGTCTACATAATCGAATAATTATTCTCGATTAAAGTATTTATTTCATTATTATTTCGATTCAAAT
>NW_017304228.1:4941867-4952101 GCF_001594115.1 Trachymyrmex septentrionalis | reverse complement strand
CTACATAATCGAATAATTATTCTCGATTAACGTATTTATTTCATTATTATTTCGATTCAAACGTATTTATTTCATTATTTATCCAAAATATATTAAATACCGCAGTAAATTGGCACAGAAAGGAAACAACTTTTTTTCCCACCTTGTTTTGCTCACACGGATGAAAATAAGAGTTAATCACGCTGTGTTTTGAACTTTGTCTTGCTAATACATACTTGATCTAGTCGATCTGGTGCTTCATGTTTGAGAGACTCAAGGTTCGTGCTGCGTAGCAGCGCGGCATTTAAATAATCTTTATTCAAGAACACATTTCACGGTCAATATTGATTGTAAAAATAAAAATCTGAGTCAGCTTCGAATCAACATTTAGAAATCCGGCGAGATTATTGTTTGTCCTCCTGCACATGCATCGGTTGCCTGTAGGCATATACAGTGCACACACGTGCACGCATACACATAAATACGTGCACGTGCACACATTTATCTATCCCCTATATAGATGTACGTGTTCAAGAATATCAGTAGAAGGAGGTTATCTGGTAAAGCTGGAGACAGGCGGTCGGTCAATATAGTTGTGCGAGCGACAGCGCGACCCACGATTGAATGATCGCGTGATTTCGCTTTTTCGCGAACGAATTACACGTCGATCTGGGGATTTTATAAATATTAAATGAAATAGATCATTGATCTATCTGCTATCATGCCGCAGGGAAACGAGAAGAACAGCAACTGTGACGAGTCGAGGACTCCAGCAAACGATCACGAGCTTTCAATAGAAAGTGATTCGGAGAATCAGAGGATTCTCAGCAAGCAGACGTCCGATGTCAAGCAACAGGAAGATCTAAAAACTTGCAAAGGTGCCGACAATATGCCGGAGCTTGAGAACTATGACAAGGACGACGAGCAGATCACCTTAGATTTGAGCGAACCACCGCCGGAAGTCATGGAGTATGCCAGAAGGGAATTAGGAGAAACCGAGGAGGTCAAGTGTCAGACGTTGCAGGAATTCCGCGACATGATATTCGGTAATTCGAATTGTATATTGTTAGTTTGAAACAATCATAATCAACAAAGTGTCAATGCTGCAAAATCGACAGTGTAGTGCGAATTGATTGAAAGAAAAGTGTATACAATCGCAAATTAAATAAAACATAACAAATAGTTCGTGGTTTCAAGAATAAATTCAATTCAAGAAAAATGCCTATAGGAGCCTCCGCGGTTGTTAGTATATAAATAATACATGCGCCGATATACTACCGTGCCTCCAGATATTCGTGTATATTAGGCGAAAGGATGCAATTTTTAAATAATAAGAATATTATAAGAACATATATAATGAATAAAATAGTCTACATTATATATGTTCTTAATATACGTTTTAATTATTTGCGATACGTTTTAATTAATCTTTTTGCCTTATATATATGTATGAATACATTATTTACCCACTAACAACCGCAAAAACTCCTATGGCATCTTTCTTGTAACGAATCGCGAAGTTTTAGATTTTATTGTCAACAGTTGTTTGTGATATTAACCATTTTGATATTAGCAATAATGTTGGTATTTCTGTAAATGTACATATTCAATTTTTATTGTTATATTTGTAACTACAGACTTAAAATTTCTTTTTTTAGAAAAGAATTTAAAAAAATTTTTTAAAATTAAAAAAAATGTTAACAACGATATTAGCAACGATAATTTCCATAAATATACATATTTCTATTATTATAAATGCAGAAGTAAGCTATTTCTCTTCTTTGGGCTAAAAATTTGAAGAAAGAATTTAAGGGGATCCTAAAGCCACCTCTATTACTGATTAAATCTTTTTTGTAATTCTTGTGTAACAATTACTTTTTTCCTCTTTTACAGATTCAAATATCCTTTTCCACGATTGAAGTATATGCATTAATATCTGTCTGTGAGGTGGAGAGCTGTTTATGCCGAGAACGACAAAAAATTTTAAAATTAATATCTTATCCCGAATCTACAATAGATTTTTAAGCCAGTAAAAAATGGACGAATTACAATTAATTATTCTCCTCGCATTCGACTGTAGTTGGTCAATTTCTTACGGCTTAAAACTTAAAACATCTATTGTAGATCCAGACTTAAGAAAAATTTTTTGTCTATAGTATAAATTTCACCTCACAGACACGTATTAATTATGCATATATACTTTAATCTTGAAAAAATGTTCGAATCTGTAAAAGAGAAAAAAGTAATAGTTATACAAAAATTACTATTTAGTTGATAATATACAGACGGTTTTAGAATTCCTTTAAAGAAGATATTAGTGTTTCCAAACGATTGTGTTTCCAAAAATGTACATATTTTTTATGTTATAAATATAGAATCAAAATATCTGTCAGAAAATCTCTTGAACATATCAGCTAGATATATTTAAAACATGACTAAAATTCGTAGAATTTGTGACGTTTCGCGAGCAAGTAGAAAAATATTGTCACATTTATATTATTCGGTGTTAACAAGATTCTGTATGCATTCTTTCACAGAGATAGGCGAGTGTTTGCCACACAGGATGGACGACGCTTTTCTCATCAGATTTCTTCGCGCGAGGAACTTTAATATAAAGAGTGCGCATAAGCTGGTGAGTTATAGATACATAGACATTGACAATGACAGTTGCAATGAAGCAGACAGTTGAAATCGATGAAAGAGGCGTACGCTTTTATTATTAAAAGTACGCTCGCGTCAATGCGCTTTTTGTCACGTAAAGCTGATAAGAGTTTATCGTGCGCAGAAATAGAATGTCAGTCACGAGACAAAGAAAAATGCTGTAACTGCAAAATTGTTAATAACATTTAGTTTAATATATGCTGTGGTTGCAAAATATATAAAACATTTGTCAGCACTTATTAGCAAGCCTGCAATCTTGTATTCAATTGTCCTCAAAAGATATTGCAGACTTATTATTGCTACTAAATGCTGACAAGTGTTTATTTTCATACATTTTTCAACATATGTCGAGCGAAATGTAATTAACAATTTGTAATAAAAAGTTTTAATGATTGTGAAGATTTAATGGATCAAATTTATTATTTTTAAATTAACAACTTTACTTACGATATATTTATTCAATCTAATTACATAACATTATTCATCAGCTGATTGACGTTACTTATATAAATGAAAGAAGAATCTTTAAATTTAATTATGCATAAATTATATCAGATTATGCTTATAAATATAAAATGTAAAACTAGTTACGTAAATAAGAGTAGGAAAAACCGGTGTTTCTTGGCATAATTTTCAGCAATCGATTTTTTAAATCGATCTTTACTAATTATTATGATTAAATTATACTAATATAATAAGGGTAACCTTTCTCTATATCCCAGAATCGATCTTGTTTAGGTTTTTTATAGTAAGTGAAACATGACCATTACTTTATAGCCAGTTTGTCCTGATAGTGGGATAAATTTTCAAATAATGCGGTGTAAGTTTACTATACCACAAACTCCATATCAAATTAATGACGTAATAGAACTGAAAAACATATTGCGGATATATTCTGATAAATATTATATCTCTTAAAGTTATTTTGTAACAAATGAATGCTATTACAGAAAAAATAAATATAAACTATTTTAGATGTAGCTTACTTCAATACAAAAATATTAAATTAAAAACATTGTCAGAGTTAAGTTGTAATTGAATGCGCGATAACAAGTCAAGCTTATATAAGTCATAAGTCTATTTTTACATACAATGTACATCTCTACACATGTTTCAGTTTTATTTAAAAAGTTCCTATTATTCAAAATGTGCAGCAGCAGAAACTTTTTTTTAACTAATAACCCAGTAAGCAAAAAATCATTATAACAATGCTATTACAATTACACTCAATAATATATAATAAAATATGTTGAATTTAATGTTGTATAACATTATTATGAACAAACTTTAGGACTGATTTGGAGATTTCAATATTATCGGAAATATCGTTATAACTAATGTTGCTCTAATCAACATCTCAGAAACGTTGATTGCAACATTGTGAAAGTAGATTCAAAGTGAAAAACATAAGAAGAATCATTAAGGGGATCCTAAAGTGAAGCTCGAATTCCGACGAAGACACTAAAGATCGCTGTTTTTCCAGCACAATGACATGTCTTTATATATTAATATTTTACGCAACCTATGATACACGCACGATTGTGTTAATTTTTGTATAACAAATTTATCACGATAAAGCGTTTAAGTCTAATTCTAAGAATTCGACGTTATTTGTTTGTACAAACTACGTGTTTGTGGATTACTATTTCGTAAATACAGGTTGTAAAACTTTCGAATCAAGCAAATGTTATCACGACTTGATAGCTTGAGACGCCATGTTACACTAAGAAATAATAAAAAAAAAACAATTTCAAAATTTTTGGTTGCTCTCAGCATAAACTCCACCTCACAAACACGTATTAATGCGTATTCTTTAATCCTGGAATAAGAGATTTTTGAATCTATGGAATAGAAAGAATATTTATTATATAAAAATTATATGATTTAGTCTAATACAGACGGCTTTAGAATCCCCTTAAGTATCGATTGAAGTAATGTTTTGCTAGCTATTCAGCATTTAGGAACATTGATTCAACATTTATTTATCATATAAATTTGAAAGAATATTAGATTCCTGAATTAATTTTTATGTACACAAAGCAAAATGAAATAATTCCAAAATACATTTAATTTACTTTTATTTTGGAAGGGAAAGAGAGAGAAAGAGAGAGAGGGAGGGGGGGAGGAAGAGAGAGGTCTTATACATTTTATAGAAATCATTTCATTAAAGTATGGGAAAAATATTTTTAATAATATTGCGTCTTTTATTCTGTTCCATGTAGTTTATTCTACGAGAAATATTACTTCGTTGCGTCTATTTAGTGACGGTACTTAAATATTCGAAAATATATATCTGTATTATTAGATAATATTTTAATAATGATATTTGAAAAATACATAAAGATGCTGATAAAATTTATAATTATTCAATATTTCAAAATTTTTATCTTATACATGTTTCTTATACATATTTCTTGCTTATTATACGTCAAGCTGAAAAACATTAATACAAAATTTTGAAATGTTCAAAAAATTACTTGCCCCTTTTTTAGATTTGATATTTTTTTATTGTAGATAATAATTATTTCATTTAAATAAAACTTAAAGAAAAGTATCTATATTACAAAAGAGAAAAAGAGATATATTTTGCGATAACTTTTCCATTGTTTTCTTTCGCCATAAATAGAAACGGGATGCAATGCCTACTTGTTCGTTACGTTAATGCCGACCTTCTTTAAAGCCTAATACTTTTATGCAATATTTATTATTATATGCCAACAAAATATTTAGTCAATATCAAACCGTCTTTAAACGAATAAAGTATATACAGTGGTTAATCTTTAACACAAATGTTACAAATAAAGTATATAAATAGTTAACATTTAACAAGTATCAAATCATAAAAATTCATGAGCAATAAAATGAGATAAAACATCTGAAGAACTAATCAACATAGAAGAAGAGCAACAGTTTTTAGAAGAGCAAAACTTTCTAGAAATTTTTTTTATAAAAGTAAATTAATTTATATAAAAACGTATGCATAATTTATCAAGAAAAAAAGAAAAATATTTCTTCAAGTTATTTATATTTTGCACTCCTAAATTTTCCAATAATATGTACTTAAATGGTCTTCTTTACAGAATTAAAGACATAGTTTGAGAGAAAAAATAAAATTATAAATTAGTAAATACTTAATATACTACTAGGTTAATTAGGCCGAATCATGCATGTTTCTGTCATTTATGCAATTCAATTTTAAAAATACTAAAGTATTAGCTAGTTTTTATAATGGCCCTTGTTTGTTTGGCAATTAAATATATGTATATGTGTATCTAATTTATACATTTAATAGGAACATAAATATAGCAAATTAAATATTAAATGATCCGTAAATAATTATGTTGGTAGATATTTATTTTTTTTGAATGTCAGAAATTCAATCCTACATAAACAGTAATTTTAGTCTCGTTTAGAAAATTGCGTCATTTAGGATTATTAGCGGAATTGGATAGTCAGAAAAGTAATAAGAAAGGTTTATTATGCATATTTATGTCCAATGTAAGCCAATCAATTCATTATAATTGCAACAATAATTTGTTGCATATTTGATTTCTTCTGTCATTCATCTTATCAAGAAGAAGTAATGTAAATTGATTTAATCGTAGCATAAAATCTATTTTCTTCTCTTTTGTTTATGTTTGTATTAATTTTCATTAATTTATTTTATATTTTAATTATTTTATATTACCTTGGATTGTGTGCTCTGTGTAATTTTGTTCGAAATCGTTTTTCACAAAACAGTCAATTTTTGTTCAAAAATGTGATTGTAAATAATATTGATAATAATGATTATTGATAACAACAATTATTGATAATAATTATTGATTGTTTTAAAATATTTTTGTTTGCAAGAATGCAAACATTTTGAATTTTATAGTTTATAAAATTTTATTAGGAATGTTGAAATAACGAGTATTTATGACCAATTAATAGTGAAAATACATCGATAGATAAAGTGTGAACATGAAGCGAAACTTTTAGTTATGCAATTATGTCAGGGTGAACTGATCTACCTTTCAAGAAATACCTGGCACGTTTGTGTGTATTCCACGAAAATTAGAATCAGCAGAAATAAAAATCTAGCTTTTTGGAACAGAGCAATTATTAATTCGCTTTTAATAATTGATTCAATGACCACGGTATAATTTTAATATTTTAACGAGAAAATAAAATAAAGATTGATATAGATTTAAAATAATTTCCCATCCAAACTAAGCTTTAAGATGACTCAATCGCTATCTCTCTATCGCTCAATTCTCTTATCTGCATATGCATATGCATAAACAAACAGCCTATTCATATATACAATTAACGAGAACAGCCGATGAATAATTGATTAAAGATATAGTTTATATCAATCTAACAAGAATTCATAGTAATACCTTATATTAAATTGCGATAATGAATAAAATGAAATGTTCAGCGTGATCAGTGTTTGCTATTTTATAATGCAAATTTCACGGAATACATAATTTTATGACATTTACTCGTGAATGACAGCACACAGAACGTCGAAGCCTATTTTTCTCAAGGAATCTTTCGATAGATAGTGAATTACTACAACTTCAAAGAGGAACATCCGGAAATCCATCAGCAGCTGACCTCGGCCGAGATAAGGTACATAGGTGAAGACAATGTGATCACGGTGCCGCCGTATAGGAGTCAATGCGGCAGGCGTTTAATGATTTACCGTTTTGGCAATTGGAATCCGCGTAAATATCCTGCCGAGATGCTCTTCAAGGCTACAGTTGGAATCCTTGAAATAAGCATGCTTGAACCCAGACAACAAATTATGGGTGGTATAGCCATTTTCGATTTAAAGGATATCTCCATGACACACGCATGGTCCGTGACGCCTCAGGTATATCTGATGCCTCGTTATTATATTTCTTCTTTCTTCCTCGGTAAAAAAAGTTTTGAAAAATATCTTATATTCAAAAACAAAAACAATAATAAAGGTCAGGTGTTAATGTCTCTTATAATATTTTTAAGAATTTTTGATATTTTTAATTGATAAAAATATTCGAAAAAGTACTTTAAACTTTTTCAGAATTTATAAGAGTTTCCTTCCTTCAGATAAATTATAATATGAGAAATCTCAGAAAAATTAGAATATTAAAAAATTTATATATAAAGAATTTTAAAAAAGATGTAGACTTTTTCAGTACTACTGTGAAAATGTTCCAATTGATAAAAAAAATCTGAGAAATTTTCTAAAAACTTATAAAATTATTCTAAAAAATTATCAAATTTATTCAAGCAGAATACGAGACATTATGACATCAAAATAGCGTCAAAATTATTTCAATAAATAATCACTAATAATAAAATAATTATTAAAAGTTACTTTTCAATCATTTCTGATTTACTTTAACGTTATTGTGACATTATCGTGATTTGTTCCGCTTAAGTGTAATTGAAATTTTGAAAAATAATAAAAAATCGTAAGAAAAATGTTTATCAGGGTTTTATTACATGGAATTTTGATATTATTTGTAGATTGTTTGTGATAAATATAGTTATACAAAATTAAAGATGGCAAAGGAGTGCTAATGTAATAATACATCAATATAAGACATGAAGATAAATCCTTCTTTTAGGTGGCAAGCATGATGTTGTCTGTGATGGTAACTGCGTTCCCCATTAGAATTCACGCGCTGCACATCCTTAATCAGTCGTGGGTCTTCGATGCGATCTTCGCGGTCTTCAAACCATTGCTCGATACCAACATGCGAAACAAGCTGTTCTTCCATGGTAACAATTACGAGAGTCTGCACCAACACATCTTGCCCCAGTACTTGCCAAAAGTATATGGGGGCGTAAGGGAAGAGCTGCCTTACTACAAATGGATTCAATCCATAATCAAAGATCCGAAAATCACCGAGGAGATGGATAAAATGGGATACAGTATTACGGACGATATTCGCGACTCTTTCTCATAAGTAAAGTTAATCGAATTCTGAGAGAGGCGAGTTTCAAGAAAATTTTAAAACTTGCGTGTATTTTTTATATACATGACATACTATTCAGCAATTAGTTGCACGTTATTATCAGGTAATATCATTTAGTTTTTGTTACTGTATCTTTTGATCTTTCGATTAAGCATATACATATATTTTGAATATGTTTTATACAGTTCGTTTTATATTAATTTTACATCAATTTTAATCTTAGAACGCTATTTTAATATTGAGTAATACAGTACTGCTATTAATATGTAAATTTTACATACAAAGAAATAGACCACTCTTAATTAATGACACAAAATTTTCGTATATTTTACATTTTTATGACAAAATATTTATTATAATTTAGAATTTAGACATACAACACAATTCTTAAATGTCAACACATTTTGCAGCATTGTTCATCGTACTTAAGTTTCCCACATAATTATTTTTAATGGTCCAACAGAATTATATTCAGATCTGTATCTAATTAAATTTTTAAATGTTGCAGCAAAATCGTTTTTTCTATGTAACTAAAGGAACTTTACGTATACCTTACATTTATCTTACTTAATTTGAAAGGAAAGAAAAAATAAGCATATTATCAAATTCAGACTTAAATGATAAGGATTGTGTTATAAGTCCAATGTGGCCTCAACATTTACTAATAAAATATATAACACAAAACTGCTTAAAAATTGAAAACACTTATTACATTCTTTGTTACTGATCACCAGAAAGTTCAAAATGATGTATAACAAACTGAATTTTTTAAAGCTTATTCCTGCTTTCATGGCAGATTGGACTCCCTATTGACCACTGAAGGCATAGCTTTAGCGGTCAATGATCTCGCTCACTTGCACATAAAATTTACGTACTATAGCATTCTAAGATTAAATACGTTAAAACATTTTATATCCATGGTATATTGTGATTGTGTATTCAATGTTTATAAGGTCTAAATAAAAGTTTTGCTACGATCAAATGGACGAATAATCACCTGTATCAAACTACTCCGATATTTTGCATACACGATACGTAGCGATTGCAGTTACCATGCTTTATCGCACCTAACAGCGTAATGTTCGACGATAAGAATCATTGTGTTTCTCCGCACGCTTCCACCTGATGAACCTAATACTATTTTGGCTCTTCGCCGAGTCACTCTCGTCGACGTGAGTTGATTTCCCTTTCTCGTGATTTATCAACAATCTTGCAATCGATTGATATCGGAAAACGATCCATCCTATTTGCGATTTTTGATCCATGTTGTGAAACATACTTTATCGATTAATTGAGACTCAGATGAGCATCGGATTTCTTTCCTCTTGTAGTGAAATTACAGTAAACGTAAAAAAAATTCATGAATCGTGACTCGAGAGTTAATCGGATTATTGACGTTTTCAGTAGAAATAGATAAGTATAATTCCTCCAACTGTACGTGATCCGAAAAATAAGGATAGCGAACGCAATTCGTTCCGATAGTAAACGGGCTGTTATATACAGAAATTAAATGCAGACGTCAAAAAAACGATAAACGCAATTAAAAGATAAATTATCTTAAGAATGAATAACTGAAATTTGTAGAGCGACTCGTTGAATGTCACGGGAGTTAATCGAATATGGCTTTTTAAATAATCATTTAT
>NW_017304228.1:4936270-4941767 GCF_001594115.1 Trachymyrmex septentrionalis | reverse complement strand
TATATATTTGTGGTTGAAGAGTAAACTGATGAAGATATAAATTGATAAGAGAATCTTTTGCAAAACAATTGATGGGTAAAACATGCTAGGAATAGTTTAACATGTCGCTATGCAAAACAAAACGCTTTTAACCCTTTGAAGATCGGAGCTTTCTATCAAAGTAATTTATGGAAGATCTTGCTTTCTAAAAGCTTTTGCTGAATTCAATTTTGGTTTCACAATTCTAAAATTAAAAATTAAACGAAGTATCTGAAGGTTCAAAGAATTAAAATTTAAATAAGAAACAATACAGATCAATACAGAGCAAGCACGATGTCAGTGCACAATATTACCATTACTATATTGACAAATTCAAATACAAAATTAAAATTTCAAATGTTCTGATTTACATTACACTGATTTTAAAATTTAAATTAAAAAAATAATCTGTATAAAATATTATCATAAAATTTGGTTTTAGAAAATTATTGGTATATCTGAGTTCGAATTTATAGTTTAAATTAAAAAATATATTAACTCTATGAGCGAGAATCTAATATCAAAGGACTCATAATTAGACTTTGAAAGTCAGTTTGGAAAGCAATATATAACTAACTATTTACCGTAATTTTATTTGTAGCACCGATGAGCTTTAAATAAAACGAAATTAGAAACTTGATGTTATACTTAAAAACGATCTAAAACCGAGTTTTAAAATTATCAATTTAATATTTTAAAAAATTTTATTGGTCATAACTTATTCCACCATTTTGAATTTATTTTTTACCTAATAGATTTAAATAAATCAAATTTCATAAAAATTGAACAGTTCTAAAATATAAAAGAAAGTAGCCACAAATAAAGTTATGGGTTCACAAAGAATTAATCACAATAAAAAGAAAGACAGGCAGTAAAACAAAATATAATATATTACTGAGAACTGGAAATTATTGGAACGTAATTAGATTAATGAAGATTATTAAATTGCGTCGCTTAATGGTTAGCAAACAAATCATCCTGATATAAGTGATATTTTTTTTTAGTATTTATACACGGAAAGAACGATTTTGCTAAGGCATTTAAAAAATTAGCTAGATATATCTAAAAATAATTCTGTTGGATTTATTGAAATAATTATACTGAAACTTAAGCTCATGATGAGCAATGCTGTAGAAAACTTTGATATTCTAGAAACTAGCTTAAGTGTTCTACATAATTATTTTGATAATACACCAAAATTATTTTCAGATTTATATTTAGCTAAATTTTTAGAGATGGTAAAATCGTTCTCCTTGTATAAGACCTCATTGATTAAGATTCAATAACAAGATTCAATATACGTCCAAAAAAAGTACAAGTATGTATTCTTCAACATTGCCACGAGCTTATTGAAAGAATAAAAAGACAGGAAAAATGGTTTTCTTGAGATATATAAAAATTACGTCAGATATACGAATCCGAAATTAATTATGTTAAACTATTAAAATAAATATGTAGGACGTCCAAGCTGGTTACTACAAAATGTCAATGTTATTGTTACACTTGAGCGTTCTGCATTATTATTTTAATGTGGTCTAACATCTTTTCAAATTTGTATCTAAATCAATTTTTATATACTTTAATAAAACTGACCTCGTCGATCACGTAGTTTCAGTCATTCACGATTTGATTAGTTACGATTCTTTGAATTAAGGAAGGAGTTATAAAGCTTATAATGCCCAAAGGATTTTGCGCGAGCCAATTGTGCTTGCCTAAAATAAGAACTCGGCCACTCCGGGATGAACTCGAGATGAAATCAGGAAGATGAGGCCGCGCGTGCGGAGGTGTAGTTAGGTCGGTGGATACATAGGTAGGACCGTAAAGGAGGCGCAGGTAGGGCCTGGCATCAACTGCTGGAGTTTGTGGTAGTTGATATCGACCCAGGTCGGAGGGTCGTGTAGCAGCCAGGATCGCAAGGCGCACGCCTGGACGTGGACGGGAGCGAGGTGCGAGAAGGAAAGCGGCGTAGGGTAGCGAAATAGAGAGAGATAAATAGATGGAGAGACACGGAGGGTGGCGACGAGGGTGGAAGAGTGTCGACGTATATACGTACACACGGTCGTGGAGGTAGGTAGGTCGTACAGAAGAGGTAGTAGGAACCCGCGCCGGTAGTAGCAACCCGGCTAGCTAGTGCACTCCACATGCGGGTGCTAGGCGTTGCATCCCCGAGAGAGAAGGTTCGAGTTTGGTTCATCTTGGGGCGCATGTGTACGTGTACGTTGCGTGAGTGGTGCGAGAATAGTGTTCGGTCCGAGTGTACGTGTGCCGCGTTATCTTCTGGGTAACAGCTGTTCGTCAGCCAGCTCGGGGGAATCCTGGACGCTGATCGCGTTCCGTTCAGGTGCTCCAGACTTGGAGTCGCGGGCCCAGACGAGCTACCCTCGCCCCTATCTACTCTCGTCTCGCGGCGAGGGGGATATCATCTGGGATTTCACCGGGTGTGAGTGTGTTTACGGAAAAGTGCGTCATCCCGGAAACCACGGAGGCTCCATGTGCATCCACGAGGAGGAGGAAGAGAAGATAGCTGCGATCGGTCAATCGTTTCTGTAGAGGCGGACGTGGTGATGCGGTAGAGTGCGACGAGAGAAGTAATGTGACGGTGCCGTGGTGCGCGTTCACAAGCTGAAGACGACGTCGACGACGAGCGCTTAAACCGGCGCCATGTCGCAGCAGGCCCCGACGAACGAGGATTCTTACCTGAGGTGTGGCAGGCCGTCGAACTTGCTGAAGACAAGCTTTAGCAGCGCCCGCCTCGAGAAGCTGTATCGCGCGTCATCGTTGCAACAGCGTCGCGGCGGCCTCACGTGTTTCCTGATGTCGGCGATCCTGTACGGCCTCTATACAGTGTCGACGCCGGGGATGGAGCTGCCGGCGCGTTGCGTCAGCGCCGTGTTCCTCAGCCTCAACTTCTTCCTGCTGGTTTGGGCAGAGAGCGGCACCAAGGCGCGTAACTCGCTCTGGTCGGTGGTGCCGTGCGTGGTCGGGGAGCTATGGATCGTGCACTTGTCCGCTCAGCTGTTCCTCAAGTCCAACAAGGTCACGCCGATGGACAGTCTGGCGTGGATGCTGCTGCTTCTCTACCTACTGTTCGCCACTCTACCCCTCAAGCTATTACGTTGCGCTAACTTAGCAGCAAGCAGCATTATCTTGTACTTAATCGCCATAATCGGTCTCTCCAGCAGGACACTGCAGGATCTTATATCACAGCCTATCGACATTCTGGTAGGTAACAGCTAATAGCTAACAGCGATGTGTGTTTCGTCGTTGATCAATCAGATCTAAATCGATGGCGATCCTCGAAAGAGAGGGTTGGAATTCAAAGCTCGCGCCCACTCAGGAGATGCTCGAAGAGAGAATTGAATGGCGAAGCCAATAGATCTCGAGCGCCGTTGACAGATTTATTTAACTCGCGTGAAAACACTTGTTTTAGATCTATGCGAAAGCCAGCCCTGCGAAAGCTCGCGTAATCCACCACGTGACCTCTTTCCATTTATAGCACCCCTTTATAAAGTTATTAAAAATAACTCGAATACTCATATACACCGCATTCTATATTTAATAAGTCAGTTCCCTTCGATCGTGCCTAAAAACGGCGATAACGGCGATAACGAGCTTAGAACGCGAATACCGTGGCGTCTGTACCCAGAGCAAAAAAATACCGGGGAAAAAAAAGAGAGAAAAGTCTTGAATCCTGTATAAAAAGTGCCTGTCTTGTCGAGATCGTTTCGAAGTGACGCGAACACAATTGCGCGTGACATAAAAGAAAAATGAATAAATAAACAAATAAAAATTATACTGGCGCGTGTTAATTGTAAGCAAAGGGGTGAGACGTTTTCCAAGTTTTTCCGATCCACGCGGTGGATGGAAACAACGATGTTGCCGACGTCGACTTCGACAAACTAATTCACTGTCAACCGTATACCGGCGACGCGTGCAGCAACAATCGATCCAAGTTTAACAAAGCGTATCTCCGCCGCTTTTATGAATACGCAGCACACACGGTTGCGAAGAAAAAAAAAATTAGAAATTTCACTTTGCGGGCATTGTCTCTCGCGAAAAATCAAGAACTAGCAAAAAATCGATATTAAATAATTCGATCGTAATAATGTCTCACTGAGAATTGTGTTAAATGAATTGAACGCGTATTAGTATATCGTGATAAAATGTCATTCTGTTAAAACATGTGAAGATACTGTGAAATGTATAGACTATACTGTCGATGTATTTAGCAGCACTATTAATTGCATAAATTATACTATTTTTGATAGTAATTTTTGACCTTAAATACTAAGCATTGTTAACGTTAATGCGACACAAGTTACGCTACATTTATCGATATGTCGCACCGGGGATCAAAGATATTGCAACTGACTTCTTCTCCATTAACTCTTGTTTTTGTAGCTGTCCAATATAATTTATGATAATTTAACTTGTTCGTTTGAAACAGTTTTCCTTTGTAATAATTGTTATATACATTAATTGTTGTTTGTAATTAGATGTTACAATTGGAAATTTTGTTAATTACTATTATTACTGCTTATCACAAATTATTATTATTATTGTTACAAAAGCATTTGATATTATATATGAATGTAGTAATTATATTTTAATCATTGTTACAATAAAGCTATACAAATTATTATAATAATTATTAATAAATTGTAGTAAATAATTATTATATGAATAAAAGTTATTTTAAACAAATACACATAAATAATTAGGAATTATTGTATACTTACAAAAACCGTGATCAAAACATGGCAAAAATGTTTGGTTGAATTAACTGGAATTCTCTATTGGAAAATGAACGATCCAGATTTCTGATTAAGTCTATTAGATTTCTGGTTAAATCTTCTAAATACTGGTTATTTCAACCAGAATTTTAATTGATTTATTGTAATCAAAAATCTTCTAGATCTAACTAGAATTCTGGATTGGTTAATAGTTAGTTAATTCAACTAAACATTTTTTCCTGTACAGAGAAAAAGTTAGTTGTTGAATTGAAACACAGCTGTTGGCTGTGTTGGGGTTCATTGAGAATACCTATTAGAATTATCTGCGTCATTAAAATATTTTCCAACAATGATCCCTATTACAATTTACTAGATTCATTAATTGAACAGATAATATAATTTAATGCATCGCAAATTTAATTGTTATTTACCTTTATAAAAACTGATACGTACGACTTACTATATTCATCATGTGGGCTTGTCTTATTGATCTCGATATACGAGATCGATAAGACAAGTCCACGATGTGATATCATTGTTAAACCGATAATAGCCACTGTGTAGCGCCAGTAAAGTTGGACTCGTACATATCTTTGAAGCGTGGTATTGAACGATAACCGAGCCGTAGTTCGTCGTTCCCGTGTGTTGCGTATCATGCATTTAACAAGACGGTCAATAATACTAACCAGTATTTAATATTGAATCATTAAGGCCCAACCGGGCCTAATACTGATAATATCAATCTT
>NW_017304228.1:4925612-4935956 GCF_001594115.1 Trachymyrmex septentrionalis | reverse complement strand
TTTTTCAACCTTGCGTGATCAGTATTATTGAATATATATTTCATTTTAGTTTTATTTATTTTATTTCATTTTAGTTATATTTTACGTATAATATTTATTATATTGTAACATGGATTCTAATAAAGCGATATTGATGCTCGAGAATCAAAATCTAAACATACCGTCGATACTCTACGTCAATTCATCAATATTAACTACACACGATCAATAATATTGGTTGGTATTTGTTAATGTACAGTCACCTTTATGCATAATTTCAAGTTTACGATGCGTTCGCTGAAGAAGATATCAGGAAATTGAGAAAAACTCGTGAAGCGCGATTGCATCATGACATTTTCTCTCTTTAATTCTTTCTTTTTCACACTCTCTCAATATTTTCTCTGCAATTCATTTCATCGCAGAGAATAACACAATTATTGGATTAAATGAAACTCGCTGGAGTTTCTCAGACCTGGAAAATGTATTCCACTGAAACCGCCATATGACACAACCATTTTTTTAAATATTTTTTTATTCATTTGTAACTTTTTGTTAAAAAAAAAAAAAGAAAAAAACGTATTATAGTATTCGAAGCATAAAAGAATACTAAATGATTAATAGAAATCGACAAATACGTGTATAAATCGTAGAGAATTTTAATAATTACACAGTATCATCGAGCTATAGTTCAGCTGATGTAGTAAACAGTACAGGTGCATCGGCCGAGGTATACAAAACTTTCGGCAGCAAATATCGTGTGAAAGCGAAAGCTGGAAGTAGACATGCGGCACGTGGCACCTGTCGTTAGTAACACTCGAGTAGAGTTTGGTCAATGGTAGTTTAAAATAGAGAGCGACAAAGATACAGGCACGTAATGAGAGCGAAATAGAGTGAAAGAGAGAGAGGGGGGGGAGAGGAGAGAGAGGGGGAGGGGAGAGAGAGAGAGAGAGAGAGAGAGAGAGACAAAGAGAGCGTGAGAATGGCGCTGCGCAACGATGCGAGAGGTTGCCTTTCGATACGCGACGCGCTCGATGCTTTTTCATTGGAAATGAACTGACTACCGTTCACTAACATGGTGGAGTATCACCCGGAAGAGTGACCTCGCGATTGAGATATCGATTGCGTTGGTTGTCAACAAAAAAAAATGCCGTACAAATATATTGGCCTTACAAAGATTTTCTATTCAATTCTGAAGACAAATCTAGTTGCTTATTTTGTTTATTTCTTTTTTATTTTAAATATTATGCTAAAGGCAGTAATTCTGAAATATATTAAATAAAAATAGTTTCGTAGCTCCAAGTATAAATTAAATATAAGTAAAACGCTTATAGGAGTCTCCGCGAGTATTAATGCGTAAATAGTATGTATAGTATACGGCCGGTCTGGCGCTAATCGCTGCGCGTGCTCTTAGCACCAAGCCATTATCGTGTGTATCCTGATATATTTATAAGATGATAAGGTATATGTATAATTTGTAAACAGCCTGTAGTTAAATGCAAATATGCAGTTAACTTCTTATTGGTAAGTTCCAATTATTTACGAAATATATCTTATCGCATTATAGATACGAGGGTCGTTTTTTGAAAAGTTTTGAGTCTCAACATGAAGATGATATTACTCGTTAAAACCATTCTGATACGATTCTACAATCGTACGTTTTTTGCAAGATACCTGTGAAAATTGTAGCCATTTTGGACGCTCAGTTGTTGTTTGAGAATCATTTGTGCCAATCGATGTTAGTATTTTCATTTGACGAAAATCTGTGTCCTCCGAGCCTAATTTTTAGCCTAGGAAACAGGAAAAAGTCGTTGGGGATCAGATTTAGTGAATACGATGGGTAATTAATTAATTTGAATCGCAATTCGTAAATTTTTGTTATGATGATCGTCGAAATTTGATTTTTTCCATTTTTACAAAAACACTAACATCGACTGGCATAAATGATTGTCAAACAACAACTAAGCGTTAATTAGTCAAAATAGCTATAATTTTTACAGGTATCTTGCAAAACATATACGATTGTAGTATGACTGTAGCAGAATAATATTAACGAGTAATACCATCTTCATGTTGAAGCTCAAAACTTTTCAAACGCCCTTGTATATCATTTACGCACTATCAACTGCAGAGACTCACATACACACAAATAGGCATTTTATTTATATTTGACTAAAATATATTGCGTTTATATTTAATTTTATGTTAAATATTAATTTTATATTAATTATATATATATATATATATATATATATATATATAAATGCTTGAATCTAAATGACAGATTGCGAACAGTAATAGACAATGAAGTTATTAAGCTTTGAAGTTTGACTTGCAATATTTTCAGTGTTAGTACTATCTCTAGTAATATAATAATATTTAATATAAAATAAAGAGAGTCTATAATAAGTAATCTCGCCAAGTGACGCGACTAAACCTCTGCCACAGTGCTAGACACTCGTAAAGTTAGCTTCATAAAAAACGTCCTGTAGATCCTGACGATGACGCTCTTCATCGGCGCCTCTATTTTGGGTGCCTGCGGCTATTACCTGGCGGAGTTCCAGCAGCGTCGTGCGTTTTTGGAGACCAGGCAGAGCCTGGAGGTTCAGCTGATGATCGAAGAGCAGAGCGCGGAGCAGGAGCGACTGTTGCTGAGCGTTCTGCCGGAACACGTCGCGGTCAAGATGCGGCAGGACCTAGGCGCGTCTTTCGACACACAATTCAAGAAGATCTATATGTCTAGGCACGAAAATGTGTCAATACTGTATGCTGACATAGTCGGCTTCACCGCAATCTCGTCGACCTACAGCGCCAGCGAGCTAGTCAAGATACTCAACGAGCTCTTCGCGCGATTCGACCAGCTCAGTGAACGGTACATATTTTTAAAGTTTTTCCTTTTTAATCCTCCAGAACTGATGTAGATCTGTCGATCTCACTCAATTGTCAATACCCTTCTGGAATTGGCGGTGCGTCTATTTGACGTTGAAACTCGTACGAAAAGAAAGACTTCGGAAAAATTAAAAATTTTGCTATATACAAATCTGAAAATAATTTTGTTGGACCATCAAAATAATTATGTTAAAAATTAAAAAATAATAAGTTATGCTACAAAAAATTTTGATATTCTGATAGCAACCAGAGTTTGAGTTTCCCCAATACAATTATTTTGATAATCAAACAAAATTATTTTCAAATATATACCTAACAAAATTTTAAATTTTCCAGTAAAATCTTTCCGTGTAATTATATTTTCTACTCTATATTACATCTGCAAATTTGATTTATTGTTATTAAATAATAATTATAGTTATTAAAAATAAATATTAAATATTAATTTAATATTTATTTTTTTTTATATGAATTATTTTTATATTATATAATGCCATTTTGATCCCTCGAAATTAATTAGTAAAATCAATTAGCCTCTTAATCAACTTGTATTAAGTAGATTTCACAGATCCAGTGTCATACAATAACCGTGTATGTAATAGATTTTAGTGTCAATTTTAGAAGATTAATAAATACATTAACATTGCTATCTGCTCAATGCAGCTTTTATATTAAGGCAGAGAAGAATATTTAATACCAGTAAATTTAACAGTTAAATTTAACATTTTTACATTTTCTTATTACATTTGCGCATTTTTATATTCGCTCTATCGATTTTACAAGTGAAGAACAGTACACACAAGAGAAACGCTGCAGTTCTGGCAGATCGATATTCTAATTACTCAGGTCTGAACGATTCAATTCGACTAATAATTAATACTGTAATTATTTGAAGAATTAAGTTATTTGGAATTATTGATAAATTTGGAACAGTCGAATATTTAAAAAAGATTAAATATCTGTCATCTGCGATAGCGAGTTATTTTTGTCTCCATTCGTTATATGCATGTTAAGAGAGATTTCGCGTGTTATCGAATGCTAATCGTAAAACGGTACGGCAAAAGTGGTAGAATTCCGTAACTTGCGCGTTTCATTTCCGCCGGCGATAATGAAAATTGTATGATCGGTCTGACGACGGAATTGACTCCATCAGTGAGTTCCCTGTCGATTTTGTCTTTGACTACTTTGACTCCGTGAATCCTGCCGCAGGGGGAGGTCCTTCAAGGATACCAGCAATCAATATCCCTGGGGACCAGGGTTTTCCATCGCTGCCAAATATATTTTGCAGCTTACGTGATCATCGTCTGTCGTCACATAATATTTTATTTATAGTCAAGAATATATATTATATATATCCTTTTTTTACACATACATACACACACACACACACATACACACACACACAAATTAATATAGAAATTTCCTTCCGATTGAATAGGACTAGACATAGTAATGAGAATTATGCAATATGTATGAAATCTTATTCACAGATACGAGCAAATGCGCATCAAGATCTTAGGGGATTGTTATTACTGCATAAGTGGCGCACCTGTCGAAAGGCCAGATCACGCGGTCCTCTGTGTGTATATGGGTTTGTCTATGGTGGAGGCGATTAAATATGTTCAGCAAACGACCAACAGCCCCGTCGACATGAGGGTGGGCATTCACACGGGTGCGGTACTCGCCGGGGTCCTCGGACAGAGGCAATGGCAGTTCGACGTCTACAGTAAGGATGTCGAGCTAGCAAACAAGATGGAGAGCAGTGGTAGGGCGGGGTAAGAAAAGCTTCTTATATATAAAACCGTTTAATTTGGGAATGCAATTATAGATGCGTCTATTACATTTGGGAATTAATTGCAATTGGATTAAAAGAGTCTTTAGTTAACGCTAAGTGTATTCCGTTTTATCTTAACTTTTTAGTTACTTATATGATGAGAAATATTATTTTATCCGATATTAACGCGATTGAGCGAAAGGATAATATGATATTCTACACGGAAAGAATTTTGTTGAGGTATTTAAAAATTTAGTTAGATACAGATCTAAAAATAATTTTGTTGAATTAATGTATATAAAAATGATAAAAGTATAAAGGTAACTATACAAATTTTATGTACAGTTATCGTACACACTGAAAAAAATACTAAATTTTAATAAATTATTTGTTTGAATAATTGTAAGCAAATATTTATTAGATATAAACATATATTTATTTGATGCAAAAATCGTTAATTTGATTTAACTATCATTTTTTTATTAAGTATTTATTTACTGTAAATAAATTTTTATTCAGTACTGTTCAAAGAAATATAGTATATATTAAGATTTAGTAAATTTTTTTTAGTGCATATTGTTGAGTAAATTACTTTACAGTTATTGCAACTAAAAGCATTAATTCAATTATGTATAATAGTTGTCACCTTTAGAGTTACTACTATGTCTTTTTTTGAGTGTATCACGATGATTATGAGAATATATCAAATTAGTTATTAGAATGTATCAAAATAATTATGTAGGATGTTCAAGCACAATATTGCAAAAAGTTTTGACATTTTAATGATCAGCTTGAACGTCCTAATTAGTTATTTTGATGATTTAACAAAATTATTTTCAAATCTGCGACTAGCTAAATATTTAAATACTTTAGTAAAAAAAAATTCTTTCCGTGTACTTATTCGTTGAGAAAAGTCTGAACGCGAAGTGCATAAATAAACAAACGTTTTAAGGAGAGTACACATCTCGAATTCGACGCTGAGTTTCCTAAATGGGGAATTCGAGGTCGAGCCGGCGCACGGGGAGGATCGGGAAGAGGCACTCCAAAAAGCTGGCCTCGTCACTTACTTCATTGTAAGAGCCTTAAAGCCATTTAAACCAGCGGTGACGAAAAGCCTCGCGTCACTGGCGGACGCAGAAAACTCGCAAAGAATAATAGAGAATGTGCAAGACAAAGTGGACAATATTCGAGAGGATTCCGAGGAATTTCAGCAACGTCTAAGGAAGAAACTTGACAGCAGAGGTAAAAATGAAAAAGTCAGACATTTTAAGTTGAAGTTGGGGAACGTTAAACTCGGCGAAATTAAATTCGAGGAGATTGGGAATGGATCGTTGTTTTATTTCGACTCGGTAAGCGGCTTAAAAATCCGCGCATGCGTTCGCAAAGTGTTACTCTCATCGGTTGCGAATTATCGACTCTCAAGCGAAAGCGTGTCACTATGTTGATTAACATTCAATTACATAACAAATTTCATTAAAATCGCCAAAATAATCTTTTCTTTAGGGGTTACATCTAAAAATTTTAAATACGTTTCCCATATATTACATTTTAATTGAGTAACACTCTAATAAACCATTTTGTATTTTTGACTTAATTATTTGTTCATAAATTGACTTTTCTATTACCATTATTTGCAGTTTTAAATACATTCGAGATCTATTGACGGAGACCGACAATTTGTTTTACATTTACGAAACAATTTCACGTTCTTAGAATCTTTAAATACATTAAAATCAGGATTTTTTAATCTTGCAAACGAATAAAACGAAGAATATAACTTCAGCAAGATAAATCGATAAAATTTCATTCTTTAAATGGTAAATTGATCTATTAGAGTGTTTCTTATAGTATTATATTTTTACTGATTTTAAATGCCTGACTGTCAAATTTATAAGAAGAGCAGAATTTTTGAATAACATGCATAAAATTTTATAAATTTTGATATTTTCTGACATTTACTGGTTGATAAAATTTTACTTTCTTAATATTAAGTTTTATGTTAAATTCTTATGTTAAATATATTCGATTTAATAGGATATTTTATAATATATTTTTTTGCGCTAATTTCGTTTGCCAAATTTACGAGGAGAATAATTTCTTTATCTTTTCTGCTTAGAAATAAATAAATGATTTATAAGGAATAGCTTTTAAATTTAATATGATTTTTTACTTGTTATAAAAGACTTAAAACATTTATTTTATTCATTTAATTTAATTAATTGAACTTCATACGCGCAAACTGTTGTTAGAAAAATACATAAATTTTTAAAAAGAGATATTATAAAAAATTGAAGCCCATAAGATAAATTCTAACCCTATTTTCGGAAACAGCATTAGAAAATACATAAGAGAATCAGTCAAAAAATATCCAAATTAACAAAATAAGTGTAATAATAATCCAATGTCAATCGATGGACATCCGGCTTATTAACGACTCAACCTTAATGTGACGTCAGCGTACGAACACTCGTAGGTGGTGGAACTGACCTGAAAGGTCACGCCTCTTGGTTGACACTACGGTTCAAAGATCCGAACGTAGAAACGGCGTTTCACAGCGTCGAGGAAGCCTTCTCGCCCCTGTCGCTTCTTGGTGGACCTCTGGTCACGATGTGCGCAGCCCCGGTCTGGAAGATGCAGCCCTGGGGACCGTTCACGTGGGGTGGCGCCGGGGTGGTGACTCTTTTCGGCATCGTGCTGGCCGGAGCTACCTGCTTGGGTAGCGCGGTTAGGGCGGCGTGGTTCAGGAGTACCCTCGCACTCCTAATGATATTCTCCCTCATAATCTTTCTGCTGTTAGATATGGTACGAATTTGAACAACTGCGTTTGATCAATACTTGTTGCTGCAGCTCGACCGCTCGCACAGTTGAATTTTCTCTTTCTATCTTAATTCGCTTATGTTAGAAATTCCAGATTAATTTTTTTTACGGAAATTTTGAACTTTTTTTTCAGCAAAAATTTAATAAACTGCACTTGTTATATAATTTTCAACATTAAAAAACAGACCTACTCTGGTGAAAATAAAGATCGGAGACGAATCAAATGTAAGGGAAGAGTAACATAGAAACGTAAACAAAATTTCTACACGAAAAGAAAGTAATAATTATTTTTGTCGAAGTATTATATTATAGTATACTTAGCAAAATTATTCTTTCCGTATAAGAAATTAAAATCAGTAAAGCTTAAGAGAATCGTTTAAAGTGCTTTTAAAACGCTTCTTCTATTTTCCTATTTCCCTATTCTAGTTTGCTCTTTAATTTTTATTTTCGCTAGGATTAGGATATTATTGTTCATACTTTTATTACCTTAAGACGTCTCAATTTTTGATACAAATTTTTGATTAAAATATTAAGTTTTTCATAAAAACTTATAGCGAATTTTCGGTTAGATACACTATAGTGTATATTAAAGATTAAAGCCTTTATATATACATCGAGTTAATGTGTATAAAAGTAGAATGTACAATTTGTACGACGGTTTTAATGTGCTGTGCACCACTGAATGCATCCAATCGAATTTGCTATTAGTTTCTCTAAAGTAGGCAAATAATATTAGCTGTACATAATTTTTATATTTGTTTTACGTAGGCTAACTGCGCGATCATCGACGACATCGAGCCACCGAAAAACACCACCCTAAAGTGGTCTCCGCGATGTCCATACCCTTCTTATTACTCATACGTCGGCGTCCTTGCGCTGGTCGCTATCTCGATGCCGACATATCTCTGTTACCTGACCAAGGCGTGCCTGATGTACTTCCTTGCCGGCGCGCAGTCCTGCATCAATGTCCTGTTCCTCGCATCGAGCCTCGACAGAGAAGAAATGGCGTGTTATCAGAACACCATATACTTTCCACTAAAATATTCGTTAGCGGCCACTTTGTTTACTATCGCGACCGCGTTAGTCATCGTGGCGAGATACGTAAGTACAAAATGTTTTACTTCGAAAGATTTTTAATTGTTATGAATATCGTCGAGACTTATTCCATCTTATTATAGCGATTCGTTATTGTTAAAAATGTTGACATTGACAATGGTCGATTGTCGCAAGGTTTAACGGGAAAATACACTGGCTGCATTTACGTGCCGATCGATTTACGGTGTGTTGCAGCACGCGAGAATAGAACGACTAGTGAAAATGATTCCTTCCTTCAAGGTCGACATGTCGATAAAAGAATAATCAATTCTCATGGGTCTATAAAACCGCGATGACGATTGCCTCAACGATCTATTCTGTGTCACGTTAAATATAGATATTAAGTGTGATATCGTAAATTCACGTTATTATTCGTACAAATTGACACGTTACATTTTTATTAATTGCGTACTCTATTTTAAATATACCGAATTAAATTATTTTGGTTTTTATTACTGAAATCATACTCCACTTCATGTACAAGAAAATGAGTCGAACGCGCTATTGTTTGCTCAAAATAATCCGGCAATCGGTATTTGGACGTAAATCGAAACATAATCCATTTACGGATAGCCATGATGACGATTTCAATCGAGAAATTGGACCTCGAGTAATTTGCGATTTTTGAGTGGATTTTTTATGGCGCGTTGAATGACACTTTATCCGCCTAGCATCCTCTATCTGCTATCAAAAACACCGAATAAGAGAAAAGGGAAAGCAATTTCACGGAATTTTTGTCCTAACGAAACATTTCCTGTCCAGTATCGTCAGAGACATAATTCGCGCGCGAGTTTAGAACGCGAGAAATTCCATAGTCGAGTTCGATTAAAGATTATATAATTTTGCTATACAGAAAGAACGGTTTTGCTGATATATCTACAAATTTAGTATCTGAAAATAATTTTGTTAAACTATTAAAATAATTATGCAGGACATACAAATTGATTGCTAGAATTTCAGAACTTTTTGCAACATTGCTCATGTTTGAGTTTCCCTTTATAAATATCTTTATGGTCTAACAAAATTATTTTTAGATTTGTATGTATCTAAATTTTTTAACAAAATCATTCTTTCCATTCTCAGAGTAACGTTGTGCTACTCTAGCTGGAATTCTAAATATTACAGTTAAAACATATCATTGGTTTTTGTATCTAGTAGAAAATTGTCTGTCGTATGTAAAATTTATAGCAGCAATATTCTAACAAAATGTAGAACAAAATGTAGGTCTCATAATCCAATCAGAACTGAATGAATCACAGTCATTTTTATATTCTATTATTTGATTGAACGTCACAGAGAGATTTTCTTGCTAAATTTGACAAATGATTCAGATATATGAAAAGCAAAATTCCAAAATGCATTTTGTCTAAAATTTCATTTTTTCAGTTAGAGATGGCATAATGTTGAAAGACACATATTATAATATAATCTACTCTGAGATGTTTAGAAAGCATTTTTTTTATTGTGTTAATTTATATGCTGAAAAACTATAGATCTTCCGAAGTGCATTATGTTTTTTTAACTAGACAGATAAACAAAATGCATTTGTTTAACATTTTTAGCAATTATTTAACAATTTTGTTTAATATTTCACATCCTTCTGATTGGCATGTTATTTTCTGTAAAGTAATTTTCTTATGTGCGGAATTTCATCTTCTGAAAATCACAAATTTTCGACAAAATGCATTTTGAAAATCTGCTCCTCGTATATTCTTTCTCTGTTATCTATTGATTACAAATATATGCTATGTTCCAGTGTGTGCTAGTCCTTTATTTTAGCTAATTTTTCGTAT
>NW_017304228.1:4879912-4925512 GCF_001594115.1 Trachymyrmex septentrionalis | reverse complement strand
GTATATATATATATATATATATATACACAAATTGTAAGATTATTTCTTGAAATATGAAACTTGAAATAACAGGACTCTTAATTTTCAAAGTACGACGACGAAATATAAAAAGCTAATAAGAGTCAGAAAACATAAAAAAATAAAAAACCTCCATTTGTTTAACATAAGTATAATTGAAGATAGATATCACAAACAAGAACTGTAGAAAGTAAAAAAGTTAAAACGCTACAAGGTACAATACTAAGTGCAATTACATGTTTCGACCTTATATTTAGGCCCTCTTCAGATGTACAAAACAAATTCCAGCGCAATAAAAGACATTATTCAAAGATTGAGAAAGCGGCTGTTTCGTTACATAATAGATGAGTTTTAAAACAGAGAAACTGAAAAATGCTTGTCAAGCAATTGGTTGACCGATTGCGAAAATTTCTCGTTGTTCTAGTGAGAATATAAAGAAACATAAAAACATTATAAATTATCAAAAAAAAAAATCTTTTAAACAAGCATAATACGTCTCTCTGGTAAAAACTCACCTCTGAGTCCGACAATTGAGAAAATCCATATTAATATTTTTAAAAAGATCATTAAATTTTGATGTCGAAAGATGTAAAAGATTAATATCACAATTATAAGTGTGTAACGTCTAATGTATAAAATTAACGAACAAAGAAAAACGTCTAACGTTTTCAACTGTACTGCAATAAATCTTGGCAATGCAAAGTCAAACATTGTTTATTATTTCTTGAGTGCGTATGTAGTTATGCATATGAAATTGTTTTGTTAAAGTATCTAAAATTTTATCTTTAATGAAATTATTTTTAGATATGTATCTATTCCTAAACTTTTTAATATTTTGGCAAAAACATCCTTTTTCTATAAATACTGTTTTGCTAAAATATTTGAAAATTTTGCTAGATATATATACAGAAAATAATTTTGTTAAATTATTAAAGTAATTATATAAAACATTTAAGCGTTGATGACAATGTTGCAAAAAGTTTTAACATTCTAGTAATCAATTCGAGCGTCCTACATAATTGTTTTGATCCAAACGAAATTATTTTCAGATCTACTTAAATTTTCAGATGTTTCAGTAAAATTATTCTTTCCGTATATACGTATAGTTATTTCTTAGTATTAATTAAATTGTAAATGAATATGTTAATAATATGTAAAAATTAATGTAAAAATGTAGACTAATTAGAAGTTTAATTGTGATTAGTTTTTCACTCGCTTTATTTAGCGATGCGAAAAATTGTAAATAGCAAACTTGTTAACGAAGATATGAACGTTATGTGCAGGCCGAGAAGGCGCGAAGGATGCTGTATCTGCGAGGACGAGAGGTAATCGCGCAAAGAGAACGGGCAGCGGACATGAAACGAAGAAACGGAGCACTAATATACAATATCTTGCCACCTCACGTAGCTGCGTATTTTCTATCGCATGCAAGGCATTACGACGATCTTTACAGCCAGAGCTACGCCGAGGTGGGCGTGCTATTTGCCAGTATGCCAAACTTCGCGGACTTCTACAGCGAGGAGAGCATCAACAATCAAGGCCTCGAGTGTCTCAGGTTCCTGAATGAGGTCATCTCTGACTTCGACGCCGTAAGTTTCTCGTTACTCATCTTATTTCCGCAAAGCTTCCCCATTATACTCGGCAAACAAACTACCCGCAGCATAATGATAAATTGGCAGCAGATTTGCAGCAGATTACAATAGATCCGGTATCATCTCTGTCATTTGTATTAAACTCGTGTTTTGTTAGCACAGTCTGCCGATATAATCCGATGGCAAATTGTCGACGGAAACTGAATAGAATCTGTCATTTTGTAAATATATAAATGGAATACGACATTTAATCTTTCAAAGCTGACGTTAAAACCTGCAATATGTATGTATGTAGCAAATTTGATTGGATGCACTCACACACACATTACGAACTGGTGTACATTAAAGTCATTGTACATAAATTGCAGACATAAAAATATGTGTTTAATATAAATATGTTGAGAAAAGGATACTTAAAAATTTATTTGTGAAAAATATATTTTAATGAAATAAATCTTTACTTAAATATGGCGAAATAAAATTGTATTCCTAGCAAACAAGCCATCTATTTTTTTTACAATTAATGAGATATATTTAATAGAAATGTGTATACTTTTTGTCATCACAATTTTTTCATAACTAATAAATATCGAAAAAAACAATATTGGAGAAATTGGATATTTTTTTCTAAGTGCATAAAAACAGATTATTATATTGTGAAATTTTAATATGCATAAGTAAAATTTATATTTTATAATTTGAAATATTTGCATTTTATTTATACAGATTAAACCAGTGCCCAGCAAACGAGAAATTATTGAAAAATATTGAAAGTTATTTATTGAAGCGATATCGAATCAAGTTTTTGGATTTTATAATCCGTTTTCTATCTGTAATAATCCGGCTTGAATCAGTAATTACGGATTGGCTATTTACTTTTTATATTTCACTCAATGTGCATTACATAAATGAAACATGCGATCAATTCGGTTGAATTATATGTATTAATCATTACTTTACTTTTGATATCATACACAATGCACAACGTAATGAATGTACGACTAATTCGTTCCAATTGCAATATTGCGGATCCACGGCGACACGGTGATTTCTAGACATAATCCTGACCACGACAGTATTATATATCCGGAAGTCACCCTGTCACCGTATATCCGTAATGTTGTACACTCTGTAGTATACAGTATTAGGGTCATTCGGGAAGCAATTATTTATATATCTGTGATCACCTCGATGCGTACTTTCCAACATTACATCACTTGCTAGGATCACGAGCGACTAGCATATTTTCATTTATATGAATCTACTAGAGTCAACATTATTGTATTTACCTAGATGTATAGAAATTCAATATGTTCAATATCTACAAAATTCGATATTTTTTTCGCGAATAACGCGAATCCGAAAACTTGATTTATGAATTTATCCAATCTGTTTTTATTTGCTGGATGTACAATAGCTTTAATATACACTAGTGCGCACTAACGCGTCCAACCGAATTCGCTAATAGCTAATGACATTACGTCTTTGAAATCCATTTAACTTATGTTAATTACAAAGTACTAATTAATTTCAAAGAAAATGACATAATTTGTATAAAAAGGAATAAATATTAAATATATTTTTATAAGAATAATCCAAATTTGACGTAATATCAAGAAAATTGAATTGTTCGACATTTTGGACAAAATGATTTTATAATTAAATAAGTCTAATAAATAAATACAGTGGACGATCGTGGCGTAGAGTGTAGCGCGGCTGCTTCCTATGCCGAAAATGCAGAATTCAAGTCCACTCAGAACACCAAAATTTGATTTGATTGAAACCTCTCGGAAGGCAATGCCTACTGAGAATATATTTTTATATATTTATTTGCCACCGTCGTTCGGAGCCGGCGTTAAAAACTGTAGGAATCCATATATCAATAGATATTTGCATCGGTTCCCCAGGTTGGGGATTGAACATTAGGCTAACAATCTAATTCTGGAAAAATCATTGTTTCAAAACTTCATCTCTAGAAGAGGCTCGGAACCGATTTGGATCATAGTATCATTCAATAGAATGGAATAAATCCAGTCAGCTTCATAGGATTAAATGATTAGATATCGGCAGATTCTACTTAGTTTTTTTAACAAACAGCCTGTCATTATATTCTGTTAGTAGATTCTGTTATATTTCTGCTGGCATTTTATTGAGAAAATGTATAGGAGACACTTTCAAAATCTGCTCTCGACAGATTTGGCAGTAGCAGTTTATACCTTCTCCTATATTTTTTTCGTTATATTTTCGTATAACTCATTTTATTCTACCTGATTAGATTCTCGATCAGAAGAAATTCCATAGTATCATCAAGATCAAGACGATAGGATCGACCTACATGGCCGCTTCGGGAATATCCGAAGTGCAATCGGTGCAGTCGGAGGATGTTCCTCGATGGAGCCATCTCGTCACTCTTGTAGAGTTCGCTCTGGAGCTTAAGAAAGCCCTGTCAAGCATCAATGAGCAGAGTTTTAATCACTTCGTTTTGAAAATGGGCATTAATCATGGACCGGTGACTGCTGGTGTCATCGGGGCGCGGAAACCTCACTACGATATTTGGGGCAACACCGTCAATGTCGCGTCGAGGATGGAAAGCACGGGGAAAGTCGGCTGCTTTCAGGTATCGATCAGAAAGATGTATTAACAACGGCTTCTAAATATTTTAGTGCATTTCTTTCACTGAGAGAAAAATGTACTCAATTTTAATAAATATTTATTTAAATAGTGCCGATTGAACATTAATTAAATATAAACATATATATGTATTTAATTTATTTGTGTTGGTACAAGAACCATTAATTTGATTTAACTGTTATTATTTTTTATTTAACAAATATTTGTTTTTCGCAAATAAATGATACATATATATTAGTATTATTTAAACAATTTATTTATTAAAATTTATTAATTTTTCTCAGTGTAGTTGTCTCCTTTATATAGTTGCTACCACTGTATAGTTTTTAATTAAATTTAAATAGCCGTATTAAGTAAGAATAAATTTAGATAAAAAAACTTATCTTAAGTTAAAAAAATAATTTGCAGGTCACCGACGAGACACGAAAGATACTGGAGCCGTTCGGTTTTGGCTTTGAGCAACGAGGTCTCGTCTTTGTTAAGGGCAAGGGTCAGCTCTTAACGCATTATCTTGTCTCCAAAGATGGCGTTTTTCTCGATCTTGACAGCGATCTCCCTGTTGAACCTACCCATCCGATAATCTATCAGTAATGTACTTCGAAGGCTCTAAACTCGAACGAGAAACAATCTTTCACCGGAGATATGAATCCAGTTGTTCTGAAAAAGAATACGTTACGATTTTTCTCGGTAGGTATCGGGCTGGACGTTCAGAGGGAACTGAACGTCCAACTTGATAGCTTCCGGGAGCTGATGAATCACGAATCATAAATTAGACGACGTCTTTATACACCGAACGGATTTTTTCTCAAGGACGTTCGGCAAATTAAATGTGTATTGTTGTAGAGAACTCTCTAAATGTTAGGATCCTCGTGTCTCAAAAGAGAGAAGGATGGCACGCGCACGAAAGAAGGACGAGGAGGAATTGAAGAGGAGCGGAATCGTTCGCAACTGTCCGCAAGTGTCATCACACGTCGTCATATCATCATCCATTATCCGTCATTGATTATCGCGATGGGAGAAGTTTGCACACAGCTGCCGCCGACTATTCATTGTCACACGTTCGCAAGCGCACACGCACGCACGCACGCAAGTACGCACGTATGCACACACGGGGGCGTGCGCACGTGTTTTACGAACGGTGAGGGTGCGTTGAACTCGTACAGGGTATATTCGAAATAAAAAAAAAACCAAGTAATAGATTTAGAAAACACGCAGGTTTGAAAACGCAAATGAAATGATATTTTGATGTCGCCGTGTAAATAGCAATAGATCCGTACAGGGAGGAGAACACAGATGTAATATCGTTAACAGAGGTGTAATATAATGATACAGATGGAACGCCGCGGCCGTTTCGAGAGAATCTGAATAACTACTAACGTAGTGCTAATTCACTTCGTGTGTGGTAAGTATTAATAGCGAATTTGGTCACTTGCATTACATTAGATTCGTGTATACTAGGAGCTACTATACATAAGTATCTTGTATTTATGTTATGCAAGAAACATTTTGTAATTATATTAAAATCTCCGGTTCGTCAAATTCTTGTTAAGATGTTGTGTTAAATTTTTGACATACACCAAGTGTTAACATAATGTGATTATGTTATTTGGATATTTTGTGTTAAAATATTCAACATGTCTTGGTGTCAAAATGACACAATTTATGAGTAAATGAACAAATAAAAATATATTTTAAATTCTAGATAAATGAATAAAATACGTATTAATTTAAGATATCAAATGTTAACTTTACAGAAAAAATACACTTCCATGGTATGCTTACAAATTACAATTAATGTTACATTTTTTGTATAAATTGTTTTATATAATGTTTGTATTGCTGTCTAACATATTTATCCTGTGTTAAATTAACACAAATTTTCTGACACGAAATTAGTAAAATTAAATAGAAAAACATAAATATTTTAAATGATTAGTTATATATCCAATGATAATTTGACATATGTTTTGTTACTTAACAGAATATATATTATTTCATTATCAAACTTGATTATATTATACTATTCACTTTACATAAAGCAGCTTTTAATGTTTACTATAATAATATAATGTAGTACAAGCGATCGAATTCTTCATTATATTCTAGAGCTAAACTTCTTTCTGCAAGACGTGCATTGATCAGACGCGAAAGCTGCGAGAAAGAATTTCTGAATTCCTATTGGTAACAGAACTTTTCTTGGTACGAGCAATAATAAAGAATTATTACTCATAGCCCGAGATAGTTCAGTTTCCGTGTCTGATCTACACGTAACTCGAAATGAAACTTTCGAGCTACGATTTCGTCGCCCGACATACGAGGAGATGAAGAGAATCTGCAGAAAGCGGACGAGAAAGATGTTGGCAGAGGCACGAAGTTGTCTGTTCTTGCGTCACCGTTTCCGGTTATCAGTGACGTTTCGGCATATAATTTGATTATCGTTTATTCCACTGTAAATCAACGATCTAAGCGCGGGCGATGTCTTTTTAGAAGTATTAGAGAACTGTATTCTCTTCTGGATACACACGTCATCTATAGAGAGCACACGAGATATACGTACATCGGAGACAGTATATATATCTATTGTGTCTATATAACGGCGGTACTTGACAAAATGAAAATATAAAAGCACTAGGAACTATAAATGTGCGAGGTATAAAAACGCATGAAAAAAAAAAAACGACCATCATCGATACGGTAGCAATTTATTTTTCTACAGTCGCCGAGAGTTTATCACAGACCAAGATGACTCAGATACCGTGCGTAACGCACACACGAGGAAATTTTCTACTGACTCTTTCGTTACGTACGACGGCATAAATTTCAGCACAAAAGAGAAAACGTCTCTTCTCCTGCGCGTAAGAGTAATTTGTACTCCGTTCGATCTTCGATGAGATTCACGTGAGAATTCGAGTAAGCTTCAATGTAATTAAACGGCTGCGTTGAATGTAACGAGAGAGTCGCGGGAGAAAGAGCATCGAGAGAGAATGAGAGAGTTGGTATGAAAGCGATGTGAGATTGAATGAGACTGCGAAAACAAGTAGGTATCGGCCTAAACGCAAGTGAAGTTAAGCAAAACGTCAAAAAATGGCTCTCTCTCCATTTGGAGAGAGAAAAGAGAGAAGCGATGTACTTCCAGAATCGTTCCACGAATCGCATACTTCCATTTCCGGCCGACTTCTCGCCCGCACAATCATGCATATTACGCGACAAACACCCCCCCTCCCTCCAACAGCACAGATTTGTTGCAACGTAATATTGCTGCAAGTTCTGTGTTGTTGGAAACACGACATAAACGTGTAGACGCATCGATTGACACGTTATTGTACACACGCGTATGTAGATCGAAGAGATATCTTGTAAGATAGCAATAAATGAACTCTTTCGCGTACATATGCTATATTTCCATGGGTTGATAGGCAGGGAATGTGGATGGATCGACGTGTAACGTAAATCTATAAAGAGTTGATTAATTAAGAGAAATTAATAGAAACTCACTTTATCAACTTTCTAATTATTAATCCTTGAGATTGGGGGATTTTATAAAAATATCTTTTATTTCCCTTTATTTCTTTGTTAGAAAGAAAGATGTTGTTGTTTCATGAAAAATGAAAGATATTCAAAAGCTTTTAATCTCTGATATCAAAAATTCCAGAAGAGATTCTTGCAGATTGAATTTCTATTAATTTCTTTTGATCTGTTTATTTTTATTTTTTGCGGATGATGTAGGACTCGCAAACACATTCCGCGTGTAATCATGTAATAGTCATGTAAGGAATATATCACTGTTGATATGTTAGCATTTTAAATGTGACGGAGTAAGTTCGGAACGAACGAGAAGAAGAACTTGTAAAACTTTCGACTTTCTAGCGCGGCACGCGCAGCTGCACGCGAAAATCCGAGGGTAACATGTAAAACTACGCGAGAAACCCCACTCCTGCGTCAGCGAGATAATAAATGGCGTCTTTGCCTACGAGAAAATATGGTATTATCTTCTTTTTCCAAACAGATGTTCGCGTCATCTTCAAGATTTATTCATCAAGAAAGATCCGAAAGATCATTATTTATTTTTCATTTTTATTATTCGCGTACGGAATCTAAGAACTCTTGGTTGACGGTTCTTAAAACTTATACCTGGAAATTTATCTTAATGTTAAAGAGGACAAAACGCGACTAACAAGATCTTGATAATGAAACTATCTACAAAGGTAGCGCAAAAAAATTAAATTAATTATGAAATTTATAATTTTTCTGTTTTTTTAATGTAAATTTCTACTGTACAAAATTTTATTTAATCGTGTACTTCAGCGCATTGACTCTTATTTGCCCTTAGTATCTTTAATTATTATTATTCTCACACATTAAGATCTACCTTATTATTATTATTTTCTTTTATTTCAAGAATTAAAGTAATTAAACAATCGCAAATATTTTTTTTTTCATTTGTTATATATAGAATATATATGAGCAAGTCTGAAATTTTTTGGCATCTTAGAGCAGAACTTTGTCATCTTTCAATTCATCTCTTTGGCAATTGGTTCAAATCAAATCTATCTATTAAATGTCTACGATTAAATGAATTAAAAACGGCAGTAGTAGCAAGTATTAGTATTAAAAATGACGTTTGTAAGTAAATTTTGAATTGAAACTTTGTTTTATGCAAGAGAGTAACATAAAATTAATGAAAGAACAGTTTGATTGTCTACGGTCCTGAAGCTTAAAAATGAATTCCTGTAATTTTCATTTGCTTGCAATTATAAAATTGTTAATATTACGCTAAGTTAAAAAAAATTAAATTCCAAGAACAAAGGTAAAATTAAAGTAGTAGCCGTCAGCTGGTAATTTTGTAGCCCTTTTTATTTTCTCCTCTTTCATTTCGCTGGAAGAAAGGAAAGTAATTTACCGCGAAATGGGACGATCGAAAGGAAGTAGTTACAACGTTTACAAGCAGTATATATTTAGCGTAGACGGCTAGAATCAGGAAACGTTTTGGTACGATCATGAATACATATTGGCACGATTAAATTCAACGCGCAACAATTTTATATCGAATCGACCCATTCTCGCGGTTCATATATCGGCCGATGCTGGGATAGAAGATGCGAGAGGATCTCTGAACAGAACAGTAAGTATTATGTAAGTACGGAAACATATACCGCCATTCAAAAATCTGCGAATGTCATTCTACGCAAAACTCTGTGAACGTTTGTTCTACATTCAAAATCTGCACACTTTACATTTCTGATTTAATCCTTCTCTCAATCATTCCTTAATTACGGTATTTATCTAGACACACAAAAAAGATAAACTTCATTCATCAAACTAAAATTGAAATATTCCAATTTTTCATGTTTAATTTTTATTATCGTTGCACAAAGTTGATGATATCATTACAATGGGAAAAAAAAACTATAATTTAGGTCAGCTTTTTTCCAGCTGCTCTTTTCTCGCTTCTCTTTTTCTATATTTTTTTCCCTCATAATAAACATGGCCTACGCTTATATTTCCCATATATACCGAATACGCAGCTGAAAAAAACGGTCTATTTACCTACTCTTCAAATATAAGTATTTAAAAACGTTTTAAAATTCTCATATTGTATCGCAAAACTCGAGACACAAATTTAAAAAATAGAAAAAAATTTTATGATGAATATAAATTCTAGTACAAGAGAAACACGCGGCTATTTCGCGGAAAAAAATAGTTCTATTTATCTCCTCTTTAAATAGTATTTGAAAATGTGCTGTTTTAAAATTCTCACATTATGTGAAACTTTGAAATTACGCAGATTAAAAAAATAAAAACTGAAATTTCACAGTCTATATAAATTCTAATACAAAAAAACGCAATTTTGTTTAAAAAAAATTTACATTCTTTTCAAGTGGAATTTAAAAATGTTGTTTAAAAAAATGTTTTTCATATTGTGTTACAAAACCATGAGTCATTGGAGATTAAAAAAATAAAATAAATCAAAATTTCACAATCAATATAAATTCTAGTACAAGAGAAATGACTGTATTTATCTTCTCTTCAAATAGCATATGAAACATGTGTTTTAGAATTTTCATATTGTATCGGAAACTTAAGTATCGCAGATTAAAAAAAATAGAAATCAAATTTTTGAATAGACATAAATTCTAATATAATACAAAAGAAATAAGCGGAAATTTTTTAATAAAAAGGAAAGCAATTTATTTATCTTCTCGTCACATAGCATTTAAAAATGTGCTGTTTTAGAATTTTCATATCCTAAAATTTATATCGCAAAACTTTGAGACACATAGCAGATTAAAAGATTTGAAATCAAATTTTCACAGTCGATATAAATTCTGGTGCGAGAGAAATGCGATTTCTTTATTAGTAGATTTCAAAACTGCATAACGTCTTGTAGAATTGTAAAATAGAACGTGATGTGAAGACTCTCACTAATTTTGTTTAATGAACACGAAAAACATTACCGCGAGATTCGTTTTGAGTATGTCATCGCGTATACAAGAGGGAAGAGTAAAGAATTTTTTTTCCTTACACATATCGTAGTGCAACACGTTAGCATTACATATATGTATATAATGTATAATGCGATAGTTAAAAAAAGTAGAGAGCGGTAGTTCCGCTATATATCGTGACGCGTCTTGGATTACTTTTAGAAATTTCGTTGCTTCGTACAGAGCACAACATCAAAGTAAAGAAGATACGCCTCTGTAACGATCACAAATATATACAATATATATAATTGTGTGTATATATGTATTTATATATTTAATTATATTTTATTATATATAAAACAAACGACTCTCTCTAGGCTATACGAAACAAGCTCAAGGATGTCTGTTTGAGCTTTCGCATGCTGGAAAAGGAATCGAAATCGACTTTAAGATCTAGCAAAAATAAATTATATCCTTTAGAATATTCTTTAATGAGAAGGTATATAACAAGCGAGTCGAGTTTATTTTTACTTACTGACGTAACGATCAATATGAGATTTTATAAAAATACACGATAGCCTTAACGTCGACTGGCACGAAAACTATTCAATGTCGCATCGGATTTCGATTCAATTTCAAGCCTCGACCGTGTTTTAGACGAAACATAGACGATAAGCTACCTTCGAATTAATTTTGCATCGTCGGAAGCTGCTTAGTTTATCGCGGTGTGCTCGTCATTTCCGGCCGGAAGTTAAAGTACCACCGAGTCGCATTTTAACATTATAATTTAATTTACCGGGAACGAGCGCTTCCCGGCCGATTGTCATGGATAGAAGTTTTGTGTAAAGCACTTAGACAGTTGTTAGAGGTTTCCAAAAAATTCGCGAAATTATGCCTTCGCATGCGGCGTCCGTGTGAGATGGCGACTCTGCGCGCGGACAAGACACTGCAAAGCAACGTAGATATTAACTAGGAAATTTTGGTATATTAATAAGATAACAATTAATTAAAATTTTCTAGCGTGATCAAAAGATTATTCCGTGTTCTAAATAAATTACATTCGCGCATCTCAATCGAAGCTTTTCTTTCAAATTATATAATATATGTTACTTATACAGATTGGATCTGTCTACAGCGAACGTTCGACGTATAAAGAAAAAAAAATGCGCTGAGAATTATCTAAGAAAGAGTCAGTTGTTTCAAAAATTCAAAGATATAATCCGTAAATACGGCTATCGTTTCACTTGCGATCGTTTAATCTTGACTTTCACTTTGAAACTCAAGAATCTGCAATTCTTGCAATCTTTAAATTACGATTAAGTCTCTAGAGTTGTCGCCAAAATCTGTAAAATTATTGAAGTTTCTAAGAGAATTAATTTATGTTATTTTAGTATCAAGTTGTCTGGAATTATATTTTTACTTTCTTCATCTGCAATCTGGATCTTCTTTGTTCAACTCAAGTTTTTTTTACTGTTTTATATAAACTTTAAAAAAATATGGAAAAATTTAAAATTACTTACTTAAATTATTAATTACTTTAAAAAATTTTAAATTATTTAAATTAGAATTACTTTAGAATTTTACTTTTCAACATTTCTATTACATTACCAAATAGTTTTTTAACTTAAATATTAAAATATTTATTTAATAATATTGAAATCTGAGCAAAAATAAGGATAAAATTTGAGAATTAAATTTTCTTGTGCCAAAAAATGCTCAGATTGCAGATGAAGAGTTAAAAGGCACTAAAAATTACTTTCAATCGATCAAAATGACATAATTCGTATAAAAAGAAATGAATGCTAAATATATTCTAATAAAAATAATTTAAATTTGTAGATGCATAAAGAAAATTGAATTGTCTGACATTTTTGACAAAGAGATTTATAATTAAATATCTCCAACAGACCTACCGCCAACTTTGGAGAATTAAAACCAAGATTGAAGTTTCGAGCGTTCGCTCGATTGCATAAAGCGCGCCCCATTTGAAACGTTACCACGCGGAATAGACAGTTCAACGAATGATTCGACCCACAATTGTCCTCTGCTCGTCGTACAACTGTAATCCGACTTATATTGACCGAGACCCGTCCCAGTTATTGCCTATCAACCGGCGCGGTAAAACTCGCTGAAGAACATTTTAATGAGTTTCCCGCGGCTCTTGAAGTACCGTGGAAAGCGACGTGGAAATATTTTCTTCGACAATACCGCAGCTCAGAGCACAAGTTTGTGTTCGTTACTTTGGATCGAGTACACTCGTCGGTATGTAAAACCTTCTTTGATTCCCACGTACAACTATTTTTCAAGAAATAAACCGACTAAACATTTCTTGTAGGAAATATGTAATTGTTCTTGGACTTTCTCATTTTACATATTTTTCATATCGAAACTTTTTATCGACATCATATTATTTAATCATATTCGCAATATGTAATTATTATACGTATATGTATATGTATACAATTTGATTCGCATATTTCTTGTCAATTTGACGGATTGTCAAATCGATAACGTTATAATATGCCATTCATTATTAATCTCGCGTTTCTTCTCATGACAGCTTCGCTGAAACTTTACGTTAAGTACGTAAATACACATATGATTACACGACAAAGAGTACGATCAACTTGATATTACAAATGCTTTGAAGAATTCTTTGATTAGTCAATTAATGAAATTCCCTCTTCTGATTGATCAATCAAACGTTTCGAAACATTTATAATGAGACCGCACCAAAGACAATAAGATATCGTATAAAATCTTATTACAACCTGACTGATTACTCTAAATTGAGTCATGTATCGCAGTCGTCCCATTCATTTCCCATTCACACATCAATCTCGGCAACGAAGGACCAACGAATGCTTAGTTGAAATGTCATCTTAGACACGGATTGTATCACGCAGTGTCCTATGTCTCCTTCGTCGCTTGTCAATTCTTCTTGCGCGGGGCGGTTTGAGATTTAGACCCTTTCTCAGGCCTCATCAGACGTCGCTGAAGAAGTCGCCGGCACCCAGACGATTGCTATCCTGCATCGATTCAGGATATCGACCAGGTGCCAGCAGCCAGCCTCACGTCTTAGCGAACTTGTAGACCACACCGAAAACCAGCACGCTCACCAGCATCAGCACCATCGCGGTCACCACTTTGGCGAAGGCGTTTAGTCCGCTCTCCGTTGGCTGTTGAGACCTCCCGCTCGGCACGCTCTGCTTGGCGGCAAGTCCGCGAGCTAGAGCAGGAAAGGCCAGACTCTGGGTGAAGGTCAACTTGTGGAGAGATTCCGACAGGGAGTAAGGGCCCACGGAACCACGGGCTGCGGCTCTCAGTAAAGCATATTCCAAATCCAGAGCATCGAACATGCTGTATCTGCTGATGAAAAAAAAAATCATGGAGATCTTTTAATTATTTTACACGCCACGCGCTAATTACCATTTGTTCTAATTATTTTAGTTAATTATTACTCTGTATATTATTTGTTAATAAAACTTATTTAGTTAATGATTATTATATATACTATTTATCTATATTATATTATTTGAAATAATATACCTATTCTTGATGCATCATCTTTAAAAGTTCCAATTAAAGTATGTAGTATACTTGAAAAAGTAATAAATTAAGAATAGTGTGAGAGAGTACAGCATAGAAATCAATGATTAATGAAGTATTGTAACAAAATATTAATAATAAAGTGTTTTTAATTATTAGAGCAAAAATTTGTAACGCTCAAACTTCAAAATTTAAACAGCTGTAGCTTCGTTAAAAGTAAACAAATTTCAATTTAAAAAAAATTAAAAAATTGGACTTTAAAGTATAAAATTTCTATTTTCGGAAGAATACTATGATATTTGAATTTCTGTGAGTTTGATCATTTTTACATATAGAAAATTACAAGCTGGATAAAATGGGAAATTTTCTTGTCGCTTTGTAAAGTGGTCACGTGTTCAAACAAACTTGAGAAAGTTTTCAACCTTCTAACGTGAAAACGTTCGTACTTCGAGTCATTTTCAGTAAAAAAAAATGTGATTGTTATTAGGAAAAAGTAAAATGGAGTCCCTCTCTTAAATTACCAGAATTAAAAGTTGTATTGTATCAGTTTGGTCGAAAGCGCCGAGATGGAGGTATATATAGACATTGTCTCCAAATATCAATCATATCAGGAACGTGATACTAATATAATTAACCTTTAGAGGGCAAATGAGTCAATTTTTCAAATCTTACAGCTTTCCTTTAAGTAAGATTTATTATAGTTCCTCACCTCAAAACATGACACTATTTTCAGAACATTGTATACAGTAGTCGTCTTTCCCGTTTTTCTGCTACAATAATGTTAATATTTAAAAACGGACAAGTTTTTTAAAGATTTGTTATAAGAGATTTTGAGGGATTCACTAAATTCAAATTTGTGATATATCTATATTAAAAAATCAAAATTCAAAATGTTAGATTTAATATAGAGATTTAACAACAGAGAAAAATAAACTTTTGTGAACTAACTAACAATGTCTTTAATGTTAAAAAATAATAATCAAAAAGTATAATGCTTGAAAATCAAATAAGAAGACAAGTACATTACAATATACAATATACAAACAATCAAGTACGAGGTTTATTTTGCGTAAGTTTTTATTTGCGAATATATGTAGTAATCATTGATAATCATCTAACAGTTAATTTTAGTATTAGAAGTCTGGTGGAATTAGAGCAAGCATAGAAATTACAATATAAAAAATAGAACAACAGTTATATAGTGCTGCTTTCCTGTGAAACTTAAAAATAAAGGTCATCAATTAAAAAATAATCGCACGTAAGAACAAAATTAAAAAATCTGCAGTTATAAAATATTATTAAATCATTTTATTTTAATTTTGATCTTTATAATCGCGACTTAGATATATTTATTCTTATAATAATTAAGTTTTATTATTACAATAAAGTCTGGCACAATTGATATTCGGGGACAAAAAAAATGTCTATGTACGCTTTCATTTAGGCTTCTCTTATTCCGACCAAGATGGAACAATACAACTTTTACAAGTCCTGGCAATCTAAGAGTGACTCCATTTCAGTGTTCCTAAGAGGGAACACAACCAAATTTTTTCTTTGCTGGGAATAGCTTGAAACATACGAACCAACGTTTTACGAATTATTAATGTGTAATGTAAATTCAAATATATTTTATCAATAATGTACACCACATTTATGGCGTTGTACTTTTATGAGTCTTTATACTATTCTTCATTTATTTTTAAAACAAAATGAATTATTCAACCTTTTTTTGTTACATCCTAAAAATCTTTATATTATTTTACATACATTATTTTTGTAATTATATAATTAGTATATTATCTGCTTTAATTATTTATTTCATTTAACTATAAATTAAATCATACAAATTGTCAAATTTTTTGACAGACATTTTGAAATCTCTCTGACGATTTTAACGAAACCTTTGGTAACGAATACGACTCTCGTCATAAGTTCTTGCTTTGAAGTAAGAACTTACGAATTAGGAATTGTCCGAATAAGAATTGTCCGCAAACAAAGATACAACGACGGAAAGTGGGCTATCAAGACTAATGTCTTGGCCTCGTAGAAGATTCTACTCGCTTCTGAGATTGCAGAATTGCTACGAGCAAAAAAAGAACAAAATTGGGGCGCGGTTGATCTCAAGATTGAAGGAGAAAAGCGATTTTCTCAATGTCCTCATAGAAAGAACCACTCAGTGTTTGTGGCAAGAACCCGTACAAGTGGCGAATAATTCTACCGGAACCTACATATACACGCGCGCGTGCGCGCATACATATACCATCGTAACGTTGATACGTCATGACGTACCTTCCGTATATTTGCATCGTGTCAAGGTCGTTTCTTGACACGAGTCAAGAACGAGTCCGACGTCGAACGCGTATTCAATAGATTATTCCTGCCATTCGGATCTCTGAGACCTTGCTTGAAACGCGCATATACGCGGCCAAGGATCAGAAAATAGATACTCGCCGATACTTCGCACCACACAAAAAGATAGACACAAAAGAAGAATATAATATTTTTTGCAATAATATTTATAAAACTTACAGTCATTACTCCGAAATCCAACAATACGGGTTAACTTTGCTCATTTATCACACTGAGAGAAAATTATTAGTTGACATAACACAAAGCATTCTGTTGAAAAATGTTGCTATTATATAGCTAAAATGATCTGTATGTGTTAGTATTTATAATTATTTAGTACAATAATTGTGATTAAAATGTTTATAGTTGTTACAGTTATGATATTAATAATTACATTTATAGTTCTAAAAAAATATGTATATAGAGAGTTAGCATAAAAATGATTATAAATTATAATATAAATATCTGCATAAAAATCCAATGTCTTCTAATTAAAAATTATAGTCTAATTAAAAAATGGCAATTGTATTTTTTCTTTCAATGTGTGAGTACAACATTGGGGGAAGTTACTCACCCTTTGTTTATCGTAATAACGTAGATAATCAAAACTGTACCAATATGTTTGTTATATTTTCTATTCATTTTATGATCATTATAGAAGAGAATTAAAGTATTTAAATTAAAATAAAAGAATAAAAATAAAGAACAAGATCTGTTCATTGGCTAAAGAATCGGATAGAGTGTGATCTAAACATATCAAGTCAATTACCTGCTGCTACGTCTCCTATCTTGCGAGTGCATCGACACAATCGCCGAGCTTGGCATCGATCGTAAACTGCCGGTAGTCGAACTGGAGGGACTTGGCGGCGCGGGTCGATCCTCGTGGTCCTCGTCCAAAGATGTTTTGTCCGGTGATGACGGACTTTTCACTCCCACGTTATGGTGGTTGTGATGAAGATAATGCAACTGCAGTCGCGCGTGATCCGGATGTAGCAGGCTGGCACGACGCGATTGTTGCGGTGTCATCGCCGGACTGTTGCAGGTGGCACCGCATGGCGACGGCGACGCCTTTAACGCATTTCACAAAAATTAAGGTATTTTTTTCTTATTATGACGAGGCAGGAATTAATTCGTGCAAAAATTTTTTAACAAAAGCACGTTTAACGTTTGTCCTACGCGAGAAGAATTTTGAATATTCCAAAATATCTGTCTTTACATCATTAAATGTTAAAGGATCGACTTTAAGCTAATTGCCTGAGTTAACATTTTGTTATTTTTAACTTTCAAGTGTGTGTTGTAATTCTTAAAAATATTATTTTCATTAAAAAAATGTGATTAAAAAACAACACTGATTTAATCTACTCATTTTAGTGGTTAAATTGCTTAGTTTTAAAGTAAACAGCATTTATGTTAACGTATACATTTATTGTTAATAAATAATAAAGGACCCTGTACTGATTATACACCGAGAACTGTACACCAATTTTCCATATAATTAGTGTAAGGTCCTGTGAGTCAAATTTAATACGGTTCTTTAAAATTAAATTATTTAACTTCATTGTTTATCTTTTACAAGTCGGAAAAGAGAGTTATAGTGGCGCTGAGACAGTATTTTAAGGCAAGGAATATAATGAAATAATAAATTATAACAGACTTTACTCAAGGAAAAAGTGTAAGATTTTAAAAATAGATCTCGTCCTCTATATATAACGAACGTCTTAAATTAAAACGACATATTAAGTAGGAGTAGTGGCGAGTTATATAGAAATGATGAAAAATAACTCAAATTAGGTATGATTTCACATTATAAATTTAATAATGCATTAAAATTTACGGCGTAAAAATGCCTTGAGAACACAAAAGTGTTACGAACTTATGTTTATTTAATTCACGCACAGTTGAAGAGTATTGATTTATAAGAGAGAGAGAGACAGAGAGAGACAGGGAGAGATAAGAAATTTAATAGAGAAAATAATATCACGTAAGAGTCACACCTGGATGGATTCGATGCCGCTGTCGTTGACACTTTCTTGTACGTCTGGGAACACAAAAGCTGGGGCCTGTTCGTCGGTATCGGCTCTGGGCGAGTCGCTGGGCCATACCTGAAGAAGCGGAAGTGCCCCGCGCGTTTCGTTGCAGACCTCGGCGATGACAATGTTGCTCGTTGAGCAATTCGTTGATATCCCCGTATTGAGGCACAAACCCAGCTCTCTCAGTGGCTTCTGCTGAACGACTTAATAATTTTACAATTTTATCATAAATTCTAACAGTAGCGTATAAAAGTCTCCGGCCAAATAGATTTTTTACGTTTTTTTTTTCTAAAGTAAAGATTAAAGTAATTTTCCCTAGTTTGTATATTATACACAGTGTGCTCATTAAGTAATAAAACTCATTGTTTTCTCTTATGTTAGCAATCCTGCTGCTCGTTGCTATGTTTGACTTTGAACCTTTCCAACTCGAACTTCAATTCGAACTGCGTTGCTTTTGAATGTAGTCTGAAGTAGTTTTAATTACTTTTGCGCCTGCAAGTGGGATGGAGATATACTTCCACAAAAATAAAGACAACAATTTCTTTCTAAGCTTATTTTATGAAAATAAAAAAGGATAAAGGATAGAACTATTTACAAAAAAATCAACACCCTTATGAGTTTTACTTCTTTATCTGCATACCTCGTCGAATATAAAAATAGGATAAAAGTGAAAAATAAATATATCTTTTACAAAAATTAAGATAGCGAATTTTTTCGCTAATTTTATTCGAATCTATCTTATTCGAAGACTTATATATTGGTCTGCCATATTAAATACGCCATTTTGAAATTTTGACTACAGATTCATAATGGGCGAATTATTATTATTAGATGCTAATTATTCCTAGAAAGAAGTCAGGCACGAAAGAGGTAAACTGTTAATAACTTCCTGTGTTGCTTGTGTAATAAAAATGGAATCACGTAATCTCGCGTATAGTGATATACCACCTTTTTTGTATTTGCAACGCAAAGCTTCAACAAATCTTTTTTGCCATAATATTGTTACAAAATTTTATTAAAAAAATGGCATACCGCTGTATGATATACGGTTGCATTTTTGTTACAAGCAACACAAACACGTCTTAATATTTTTAAGCTGTTTCTCTAATTGAGACAATACAGAGTGCCAATTAGAATTAGAGTAGAGAAAAGACTAAGGACAAACGTGATCACTGGTAACAGGTTGGAGGGTTGCTAATACAAGAGGAAAAAATCAATCTCATTACTTAATAGGCATACTAGCTGTGTATATAATGTATGTCATTTAAAGAAAATTATATAAGAAATAAATGTATTTTATATAATATAATAAAAATTAAATCAATATATAAATCAATATATAATAATACTAACAAAAAATTATCTTTATTTTTAAAAGAAGACATGAAAAATCGATTTGGCCGGAGACTTTTACACATTAATGCATATTTTTTTTAAAAGGAATCTTATCTTTTTTTCTGTTGTTCGCAAAGGTTCTTCAAACTTGTTAGGAGACGTGTCGGAATAAAGTGCACTTTGAAAATTAGAATATCTTGAATACAAATAATAAAAAGGAAACGAAATTTTAATTTCATTGTTTGCGGCATGCACTTGGAACTGTATTGACTTTGAAATATTATAAGGCTCGCGTATCGCGCAACACGAGAACGCGAGAACGCCTTGCGACTTTTAGCTGCTCGATGACTCTCGATGATAAATATCGCCGCTAGAAACTTCATAATGTCGCCGTAGCACGAGACAAACATTTTCTGCGTTCGCGCCATATAAAAGGCTGGTCCTTCACGGCTGGGTATTAGCATGTGAAATATTGAAAAGAAATATTTTTAGCCATGGTCGCGTTTCAAGAGCAGATTAATCGATGCGATACTCAGTTGTTTCGCTACCGCGAGCTTTACTTCCATCCTAATGACGTTTTAAAAAGAGTAATAAAAGTAACAGAGAGAATCTCTTTCATGTATACGACTTGTTTATCAAGATGGAAGAATACCTTGATGCACCTGACGCGATGGAAACATCAATTCTCAGTTTATGTCATCGTATAACAGAGCACAGATTTTCATGGATTGTTATTGCAAAATTGTGATAAATTGAAACTTCCGCGCGATACGCTATTCTGAGAGCATTCGTCACGAAATATCGTGCACATGCCTGCTTATCGTTTAGTCGTAATCCCACAAAATATCTTTGAGGTCATATCAGAGATACAATTACATTAATTTTCATAATACATACATCTGACTAATTTTAGTTAAGAGTTTGATGAATTTTGAAAAATGCCATCACTTTTATAAAATTAATTATTAATGTAAAAATTTGAATGTTACGATTCCCTAACTTAAAAAGCCCTTTTATCCTGTTATTAATTATTAATGTGTTTTTGTGAAATCGTATTTAACATGTCATGTTAATAAATTGTTAAAAACAATTTTTGTTCTTACATTAAGAGAAAAATTTTTGATATTTATAATTATAATTGCATGATAAAACATTTTTAATTATTACTATACGCTTATAGTCGTTATCTGGGACAATTATGTATATTTTTTGGTATATAAAGTAAATGTACACATCAATTAGTGGACACTTAGTGGACATGACCTAATTATTAAACAAAATGACAAAAATTTTTAATATTAATCTTTTAATAAAATGTATGATATTGTAAATAAATTCGTAAACAACGAATGTATATGTATTTAGAATGTAATTATATAAGATGTAATTTATTTAAATGTAATTATTATATCAGCTTTCTATAAGATGGTTATTTATGAGATGCTTACTTATCATCAAGAATAAAAATTGCTTGTCAGTAATATTAAATTGCTTGTGATATTACCACTCCAGTTTCGATTTAGAATTGTGTTTCAAATAATCGACGCACAGTTTGCTTGAACTGGAAATTATATAAATTCACAAGAAACATTATTAAGTACAAAGAGTTGTCTTAATCAAATATAGCATTTTTCACTTGTGTGAATTTATTGAGAATCATGCACATCAAAGCTTAATATTAAAAATTTTTGTCATTTTGTTCAATAATTGAGTCATGTCCACTAATTGATACACTAATTGGTTTACCTTAGAACTATAGAATTATATAAATATAATAATTATTATAATTATTATTAAGTTTTTCTCTGGGATAATTGTATATTCCTTTTTGTAAATATATAGAACTATAAATATAATTATTACTAACATTTAGCAGTAATAACAATAAAAATATTTTACCATACAGTTATATTTATAAATGGCAAAAACTTTTCTTCAATATATCAAGAACCAGTAGCATTAAGTAGCATATTTTTCGTAAGATATATATTCATTTATGAATGAAGTAAATTCTTTACAGCCTTTTTCTTAGGAGAAGGAAAAGGTTTTTTTCTTTAAATAAATTATTATAGTTTTTAAATAAGTTGATGTTATCAAAAGATGCATATATTGGACGAGAATATAGATTTCTCCTAATATTATGCGACTATTGAAGAATATCAGATTTTATTTTTTCGAAATTCGAGCTTTTATCTCTATGATTATATTTAGTTAACATAATTCTTTTATTAATACAACCTGGAACTTGGATCTCGAATAACATCATTATGCAAACGGAAGAAACAGAAATAATATATGTTTTTAAATCACTAACCATGAAAATAGTTTCAACTGCTAAACGATACCGATCCGATTTCATCGTCCAATTTAACGTGAATACATTTTTGCATTGATTATGAATCAGAATTGAAACGTCTGCGTTATCGTTATGCCATGTCATTATCAGCCAAAATAAAATGTAAAGCGCAATCTGAACTGTCATCTTCATAATTTCTCAATGAGTTATTATTCATACCCTTACTCGTGCCTCACCTTCGGCCTTTTCGCGCCGGAGCATATTCGTCGCAAGGGCTCTCTCTCCGTCGATCGAGCGATCTTGATTTTTATTAAACCTGCGACGACGTGTTGTGTGCGGACAACGATGGATAATAATACATAGTTTAAAGTTCAAAATGTCTCGTACGTCTTGCCGCGCGAGAATCGCATTCACGCAGGCTGGCGCGCGTCCATCTACAGGGCGCAATCGGGGGATAAACGGCTCGCTGGTTTCCGGTGCGACGAGCTTGCAAAGGTCGCTTCGGTGTACAAAAAAGCGAGAAAAAGGCAACAGGCCGCAGAGAAGCAACGCGAAACGAATCGATAAAACGCGAGCGCGAGGAAGTGCGGCTGCTGAAAAAACGCGTAGCATATTCCGAAATCTGAATCTGCCTCTCCCTCTTTCTAATTCTATATATAATCGTTTCCTGCAAAATATTTTTACTATAAAGAATAGTAAAGGAGAAGGTATATTACGGTCCCTCCATTTATATTTTATATAATAACTTTATTAATAATCGAGATGTAAAATTAAAGTTTAACGAGTATATTAGTCAAAGTGTCGTTCAATCGATTTTATACTCAAAGTTATGAAATATTCATTACTTAAGACATTATCAATTTTCTTACAACGTTATTTAAGTATAATTATTATATTAGTAATGTAATTGTCTCTCATTATCAGTCAATTAATATAATTATTATATTAGTGTTGTCTCATTGTTAGTTAATTATTACATAAAATTATTCTGATAGGTTTATTTATATATAACAGCAGTTTTACAAATGGTGACTGGTGGCTCACCATTTGTGTATTCACATGCTTTCGCATTCAATGTAATTTCATGAGTACACACATTAAATTAAATTAAATTAAATTAAATTAAATTAAATTGAATTAAATTAAATTATTTATAAAAATGTGGTGATTACTGCGTAATATTAAAAAGCAGGGACGGTAATATAAACCCCCAATAAAAATAAATTAAAAAATTAATTTTGTTTAACAGAACATAATATTTGATTACAGTATCCATAAATAATCATGAAAATTCGCTATCTAATAACGGAGATATTAAGAATAGGGACCATTATATCTACAAGGACCATATAATTCCATCTCCTTTATATTTTGAATATTTTTTCTATTGTGCAATAAAAGGACTGATTCAAGTCCTTTGAGGGTAAAACTAAGGGTCGACTAAAGAAGAATACAAAACAAATCGATAACGTGCGAGCAGGAAATGTGTGGCGATACGACGAAGGGTCGTACTCGAAATATATCGAGAAATCGAAACACGAAGCTCATAATGCTTGCTCTATCTTGTCTATCATAGACGAGAAAAGAAAAAAAAAACAGTCGCAAATGGAATGAAAATATTGAAAGCGTGTCGTATGTCCATTCGATGTCTTTGCATTTTCTCCTCTTGTCTCTTCTATTCCACGCCATTATCAACTTAATGTTTGCACTGACAAAACCCATTACACATTTTTTTTTACAGTTTTGCGGAATGATTTTGAATCACACTAAAAGTCATAGAGAGGGAAATGCACGGTGTCTAAATCAATAATGCAAAGTTTGTTTTTAAAATACGAACTCGTTTCCGCCATAATAAAAAGTTAGCTCATCGCAAATGCGATTTCTTTTCGATAGTAGAGGTCATCTGCAATAAAAAAAGTTAACTCGATTAAAAGTTAACTCAGAAAAAATATCACGTTCGTTTTATTCTCCTTTTTTTGGAGAGAAACTCTCAGAATTTGCGTAATATCGCTCGCTACAATCGTGATCGATTCAGGCCGCAAGAAACGCAGCACAAATAATCGAACGTTACTTTACATCACACTCGAACGCAATTTGTATGCCAGATGTGTAAACGCTTTTCCATTATTTTTTTTCTTACGAGACTTCCGCCAAATGGAAGTTGCGAACTTGGCGGCAGTCCAAATTGACCAGCGGAAAACCACGCAAAAGAACGCGCAAAAGATTGTACGCGCGAGGAACAACTACGAGAGTATGTCTCTCGGGAAGTTCTTCCTTTCATCTTCGACTTCAATTAATTCGAAATTGACGAGGAGTCGAAAGGTCTGCAATTGAGAGCACCATACGTTGCGAATCGTTCCGACGGAATGAGCGTAGCCTGCTTGAGATTTTATGAATTTTTACGTTCAAACAAATCTTACAAATAGAAGTTACCAAACTTTAAGAGTCACTCCTCGAGTCAAACAATTTCGCAGAAAGTTAAAGTAAATTGTGTCGTGTCTCTTGTGTCGAGAAACTCCGCTGCACAAATCTCGTAATAAATTTTCCCCGAATCTATTTAATCTAACAGCCATGTAACGCAAGAATAAAAATATCGTGCACTATGCTACAGGCGAACTACATAATTCTGCCAAGATCAACGCAAGCAATATAAAATTATAAAATATAACTTTAAAATTATAACAAAATTATCGAGCTAAAATAAATTATATTTATTTTTTGTAATACCTTTAAAATATTTGTGTTGAAGTCGAAGATTTAACTCTATTGCGGTAATTATAAATGATTATAGGCAGGATCAATCTGTCAGAAATTCGTGAGATTGTGAGACGATAAGTTTATTCTGTTTGAAAATGTCGCCGAAACTTACATTCCTCTATATTTTATGACCCCACATTTTATGACTCCCATGATTTATGATACTCTTGCAAAAATATCGTGTCCCTCGTGTATAAATATGTCAGTTTTCGTGGTTAGGTTTAAATAACGATCTCATATTTTGCCTTGCCTATTCAATCGAACGTTCTACGTCGGGAGGAAGCAAATACAATCTTAATGTAATATATTCTTTTGTGAGATTCCGCCTAAGGTTCGAAAGGTCATTAGAAATGAATTACAAGGATAGCTAATCGATCGGAAACACAAAAGGGTGACTGTTAATAATACCGTACCGGAGTACCGATTCATTTAACTGCATAAAGAGACATATGCTTGTTCGTGACCATGACTGTAAGATCTCGTCTTCTTGCTTGGCCTTGGCACGCGTCAGCGGTCGATGAGGGCAAGAAAAAAGGCGTGGAGATCGTTTTCCTGGCATGCTGCCTGTCTTGACTGAATGAAAAGACTTTTGCTCGGAACCATTAAACTTTTTGATGTTTTTCGCACACGTTATCATATATGAAAACAGTTTCGAGAAACAAACTGGACTCATGATCTCGCGATCTCTGACATATTGAGCCTGCCTAGCTATTTAATTATCATAATGGAGTTAAATCTCCAACTTCAACATAAATATTTTATGAAATATGAGACATAATAGATAAAATTTATTTTAGTCTCATAATTTCGCTAATTTTATAATTTTATATAGCCTGTTGATTACGAAATTTAAAAAATGGGAGAATAAAAAAACTCGACAAAAACGCTGTTAAGTAATATAAAATAAAAGAGTATATCAAAGGAAGAGTTTCTCATACAAAATATAAATAAAACCGTCTGCCGTGTGTTTGTTACATTAATCTTTCGAATTCCTCTCGTTGAGTGCAGAATGCTGCTTGTAAATTGAATTCAACAAGTTTTCATAGCAGTCAGATTTCAGTGTAATCTAATTCAATGTCATAAAATTTATTTCAGAAACGTATAGAAGTGATAAAGGGACGGAATTTAGCGAGATAAATTTATTTTGCAAAACGCACAGTTACTATAAAAATTGCGAAAAATTATATAAGTACAAAGACAATGGATTTGCAAAAAATATATAGATATGTGAAAAAATATTTAAATATATTCCGTTTATTTTAGCAACAAAGTTATTGGTTTGTTTCCTGTGATACCAAATGTTTGCGTTGAAATAGCTACGGTTTACCGATCGCTTAGGACGTTCTCCCCGACCCACCTGTATGCTTCTTGCATAGTTGACTTTCGATAAGGAACGTGACGGATTCTCCAACAAAAACCGATTGACATTTTAATTTCAGTGTTTAAGAACCATTTCTATATTATGTCAATGTAGATGAACTTCAACTCTCAATTTAATTTATTCCTTATTTTTCTTTAATTATTAAAATTTAAAGAAAATAAAAAATAAGTAAAACCGAGAGTTAAATTCAGATAAAACACAGGCTCGAAATTAAGTCAAAATGATATCATAGGACATCATCATGACATCATTTCATACTTAAATGATAAATTTATAAATGACAAATAAAATCATGATAATGTCGTTATAATATTATTCCGATTTCTACTCGGAAAGTTAATCTAAACTGACAGAAATGGGCATAAATAACACTGAGAGCAATTTACATAACCGACCAATCCTACAGAATATTACATGAAACATCATAAAGTGATTTTAAATATTGATCACACAAAAAGAATTAGATCACTCCTTTCAATAGCGCTTAATAACCAGTTTGATCGATAGACCGAGGAACTCATTTACATTTATATTCCACCTTCAAAAATCATTTTCCGTAAATCATGATCGTGTCAAAATGAAATCGAGAGAAGGGATCACCGAACGCGTGCGAGAGTTTGCGTATCCATTTGGAGGAACAGGCGCGACGCGTCGGCCGTCGGTAGGGAGAATCCTACCTGCATGCTCCTGATCGCATGCCAGAAGATCCCGGCACGATCCTCCGAGGCGTCCGTTTACGTGGTCCAGGATTACTTGGAGGACGGGTACTTTGTCGGCACGCTCGATCTCCTCGAGGTTCAAAGTGCGACTGGATCCGGCCGCGCGTGCGGCAGGACCGTGTGCTTCGCCCCGCGGGGATTGCCAGTGGTCCGGCGGCCACAGTACGGGAAGGGGTAGAAAACCAGGCGGCGGAAAACGGACGGACGAGAGGGGGGGTTGTTTTTCGCTGTGCCGGTCGAGGGTGAGAGTAGTGGTAGGCCGACGCTTATCGGACGCACGGGCTGATGAGCCGACATCGGTAGATGGGAAAGCTCGGACGTGAAAGCTTGACGGCAGGTTAAATTTTTCATGAACCTCCCTCTTAGGGAGTGAAAGAAAAAAGCGCTTTATCTTCGTTCCGCTTGTTTATTATTTCCTTGTACTAAATGCATAACTGTCGCGTTGAGTAAATTTTATTTTCTAATTTCTAAATTTTCTCCTGCGTGACAAATATGAGCGTTACGCGTGATCACAAATAAACTTTGCACTCTGCATTTGCTACATTCTTTCATTCTTTCGAATTATTCATGCATAGATTATCATATTATTCATGCAGAGGTTTTAATTAAATTGCTGAGATTCAAGTCAATTTCCCTTCAGCCACGTAAGACTTTTTACGCTACTATTACCTTTTTAATTATCTTAATAATTACATAAAATAAAAAAGATCATGTTAATTAAGAAAGAAAAATAATAATGTCAAGATAATGTCAAGATAATAGTTTTAACTAACGTGTATTCATTATTAAAAAAGTCAGAAGTCGTTTTAATATATCGAAATATATTTAATAATGGGTTTATAGTTTTATTTTCTGTTGGCAAATCGAACAATGTTATTGGTTGCTCTCTCGTAACAGCTACTGCAATTGATTGTTAATCCACAGCATCTGCTGCGTTCCAATTACGTTTTGCTAATTAAACTAATTGCATCTTTCATAACAGATAGAAATACGAATAATCTACTAATATTGCTGCAATTTTAGTATATCCATTCTGAATTAAATATTTATTTTGTACAATGACATAATTCAAATTTTGATTATTATTGTTAAGAAGTAATTATTTTATCTAGCATGTGACTCAAGTTTTAAGAAACGTATGAATCGAATCGTACAGCAAGAAAAAAAATAAAATCGAAAAAAAAAGGATTAAATCGTTTTTAATAAAAATCTCCAAATAAAATGCGAAAGGAACGACGTATCTTGAATGAACATATCATGAGATACTCCAGGCTCAGGAGAAAAATACAAAGTTGTCAAACTTACTTTTTATAAATTATTTTAAGAATAAAAGGAGAGCTTCTATCTTTTATTGAAGGCAAGTATATAGTAAATAAAAATACAGATAAAAATAAATAAATAATAACGATAAAACAGAGAGAATGCAAAAAAGTGTTATTGATACGTCAAGAATTGAAAGATTGACTCGAGGAAACTGTCAAGGTTGACATCTGGAGGACACAACGACATATCGAAGACCTTAAAAATTGGAACACAAGTTTAAAAATATTTCCTTCCGGTACAAGGGAGCTTCATCCTGATAAATTGAGAGAGAGAGAAAGAGAGAGAGAGAGAGGGGGGAGGGAGAGAGAGAGAGAGAGAGAAGAGATAACTACGAAAGTCTGCAAATATTGTCCTGTTCCATTCGTCGCTCCTCGATGTCAGCTCCGCTAATAACGAGACAAAATTAACGTGAAAATGGGGAGAAGCATTCAGAAATGAAATGTAGGACAAAATACGAAAGAGCTAATGAAACACTGGAAGAATACACGCATAGCGGTTATGGTCGGCATAGACAGACGTAATTTATTATGTCACGGAAAAAGTTCGAGAGAGACGACAAAGCGTGTTAGATAAAGATATAGAATAATGCATCTGTCGAGCTACATTCACCATCAGTATTATCTACGGGAATACGGATAGACATAAAGAAACTGGTGGTGTATAGGAAGAACGTGATTGCGCTACTCCGAGAAGAAAAATAGAAAATCATGAGAACGCGGGAGGATTGTGGGAGGAAAACGTGAATTTCGAAAAGGGGAGAGATTCACCGCGACGAGCCGAGATCGTTCAGCAACAAATGGTTCCGCAGAATGGGGTCGTTCGGAGAGTGCACCGAGAGACGAGGACGAAGGGAAAAAACACGGAAAAAGAATAAGAAAAAGAAGAAAACACGCGCGGTAATGGACGAGGACAAGGGTGCGACAATGAAATCTTTTATGTCTTCTAACTACCCTGTCTATCTCTTATACATTGCGATACGATGAACAGATTTTATTCCCACCGGATCCCTCGGGGAGATCTGAAGGATCCCGCGAGGACACGTCCCCGTAGTCTCGGTAACACGTCGTGCGCATACAATCAGAGTATAGCTCGCCGTCGACACTTCTGATTTCCCAGTCCATCGACTTCAATAACCGAGTGCATCCCCGAGGTCGCTAGACTATCGCGATGCAGGAGATATCGGATCAGATGCATCGTTGGTCACAGGTGGAGCGAGATAAATCGAATAGAGGGTTGAGAGAAAGGGCGACTAAGGTAAGACGAGGACGGAACGCGACCACGTCGAGGAAGGGGACGAGGAGGACGCGACGCCGGCGCGGCAGGAACCCCGTAGGTCAAGGTCATCCACCATCGGCCGTACGCAGGCGGCAGGGGTGAGCCATGAGCACCGGCCGTACGTTACGGCCCTGGGAAGTCCCGCTTCTATCGCCACCGGCTCGTGTGCAGGATGGACGATCTTCCGGCTCTCCTCCGACCCCGCTGAAATCGATATACCTACACCTATTCCCAACAGCTCGACCGGTCCGTGTGTGCAGGCGAACAGGGCCGCGGGTTCTCCGATGCGCCACGCAATGCGACTGCAACGCAATTTCGCGCTGCACGTGTGCCGCAGGGCGCGCGTGACTTATAACGATAAACCAGCCGAGTTAAACGAAAAGGAACCATCGCTATCGCATCTCTTGCCACTAGGCATTTTCACGCGTAAGCGCTAAAAAAAAAAAGGTCACTTTTTTGGTGGGGTTGCGTATCATCTCTAAATTGCCTCGACGTGCGGGCGATTAATGGCGGTATCGTGCATCATATTACGTGATCGATATGCCGTAAGTCCTCCGAGACCGATCCATATCCGGTAAATTAAGTATCGGCGAGGACGCACGTAGTCCATTTAGTTTGAAGAAAAATCGACAGTCAAGGTCTCGTATGATCGGGAGGGATGAATGTCTCCAGGGTGTAGAGTGCTTGAGAAATTGTGCATCGCTTACTAAGACGTTCTCTAAGATCGATCATCGATAGATAAATATGACGCTTTCAGTTGATTATATACAATTCTTTATCTTATCTCGAAGACGACATAAGTCGGTCGCGTCTTTCGAACTTTCTTAACAACTTTATCCGCATCGATTTTATTATCTCTTGAAGTATGAAACATTATCATTTTTATCATTTACAGCAAAAGTCTTTTTAAACAAAAATCGTATTAAAATAAAAATAGTTTTGTAACTCTAAGAATAAATGAAATATAAATAAGTTGCCTAAATGAACCTTTGCGGTTGTTAAAATGTGTAATAAATAATATATATATATTTATAAGATTATAAAATATCATTCGCATATAAATAATTGTATGTACTTACTAACAAAGTTAATTGCAAACGTTTCTTCAATGCAGAAGTCAAACTACAACACACACACACACACACATACACACACACACACAAGTCAAATATAAAAAAGTATATTACAATTCAATTTTTATTTCCTTACTAAAGATTAAAGATCGTGTCTGGGAATCCAGTGTCCTTATCTAGTCCTTTTTTTTACTATTCTGCCAAATAACTGGATATCGGCATAGTATCGGCAATATATAATATACATATATAATGCGGTTCGAAATTTTATATTGAAAATTCGCCTTATTGATACAGAATTCTATTCTTTTTAGCTAAATTTTGTGCACAGTTCATTTTTTCTCTTTTACATATTAAGGAGATAAAGAAAATCATTATCGTTGCTTGCTTTCGGTTTTTTTAATAGAATGGAGAAATTATATCCGAAAATATTCGGTATCCGGCCGAATAATTGTCCTCTCAGATATCTGGTGTCACATTCTTTCCGGATACCCGATATCTGATATCCAACAATATTTACGATCCGATACATCTTTATTGAAGATAATTGAACTGTAGAGGCAAAATATTTATAGTTAACTTTGCTGATAAGTACAATCCAATTTTTGCAAATTACATCTTATCGTCTTATAAATACATTGTTTACGAAATTACGGAGGCTATAGACAATTTATTTATATTTGAAAAATCGTGTCCTTTTCTATTATTATTTAAACCTGATTTGCAATCAGTGCTCTGTGTTTTCTATTTCTTTTACGTCTTGCCTTTTTTTCTCTTTGTTTCATTTTATTGACAATCGTGTTTTTATTCTTCCTAAAGTTTATCAACTTTTATTTTGAACAAAAACGAAGAATAAGAGGCAAAAAAGTAAAAACAGGAAACGGTGCATAGGTATTGTAGATTAGGTCGTTAGCATTATCGTCTAAATGTTTCTTTCAGAAAAAAATAATATTCTCTTTTTTTTATGATTATTATTTATCACTTAATCGCACATATCTCTTTTAAAAAAATCATACGTTATTCTTAGATTATCTCAGACTCAGTTTAAGTATTTAATTAACACAGCGATCAATGAAGCCGTTGCGATAATAGCAGGAAGAGAAATTGCGGCGTTTATGCGCTCTAAACCGAGAACAGGATCAAGCGGAGTTTTGTGCTTAGCCGGTAAGATTTAGTGAGGCCATACGGTCAACTGCACGAACTAAACCGCGTATTCTGCACTGTGTGCATGCGAAATCCCTCTCGTCCCGTGAAACAGAGCGCGGGCTCCTGAATATTCAGCGGCATGTAATACTCCTAAAGGACTTTCTATTTTCATTCGTCTTAACTGGGAAATATAAATAGCTCCACCTTGAGAAGCGGCGGTTTTGAGGGACGATCATGAAGATTCTCTCGAAATACTCAATTAAACCGGAGCATGTTATAAATTAGAAGAGAAGGTAGAGAGATAAAACGATCACAAGTACTATAATATAATCTCTCGCTTTCCTGTCGGCGAAATATTAATCATACATTTCTATTACCGCGTGTCTGTTAATATATACTGCGTATAAACGTTGCTCTAATTTTCATGTTTTATGCAAATGCTGACCCTCCGATCGATGGATACGACCGCGGGGGACGACATTATCAAACCACGTTTATTTCGTGGCGTTATTACGAAAATTGCGGCTCGCTGTTCCGTGAGAAATTGGGAAATTTAATGAAGTAGCATTGCGGGCCACATGTCACGCACGTATCTGTATGTTGTATGCTGCGATCTAACATTTTCGTGATGACTTTGATTAATTCAAACTGTAGACTTTGACAATACATCGCGTGCCTGTGCACTGCATTTGTAAAACCTACACGGATCGACTCCGTGCAAACCTCGATAAACGTTGAGGAAAAGTAGTAAAATAAATCCTTGTGAATTAACATGTTAAATGTTGAATCAAATTCGTTCGTTTCTGCGTGCTAGGGTAAAATTTGCATTACTAAATTCATGTTTTTCGATAAAATATTACATAATATAATTAAATTATGCAAAATTATCGTAATATGCTTATTATACAATTTACATATGTAATTTTTTATGAGTTTCACATGGGAAAAACGGTTTTTCTAAAGTATCGAAAAATTTAGCTAGATATACATCTAAAAATAATTTGGTTGAATTAATTAAAGTTATTTTACTGAACCATCAAAATAATTATATAAGACACTTAAGCATAATGAACAAGATTATAAAAAGTTTTGACATTCTAGCAACTTGAATATCCTACATAGTTATTTTGATGATCCAGCAAAATTATTTTCAGATCTGTATCTAGTTAAATTTTTAGATACTTCAGCAAAACCGTTCTTTTCATGCATGTATCTTTTTATATTTTTTATGCTGATCAGCGCCAGTTGCCGACTATTAAAAGATACAGATCCAATCATTGGTGATCAATACAGTGTTCAATGTTAATATCAGGGTTGTGTGTGTGTACGTTTATGTGAAAAATATAATAATTTATATCTACGTCTAGGTACATAAACAATATAAAAACTATATAAACTATATTTTACGTATCATCTATGTAAACAATTTATGGATCATCGAAGCCTAAGTTTTTTGTCTTTGCATTAAAGCTTTTATCTCGCATATATATTTTTATTTATCAATATTACAGTCAAAAATATTGACAATTATAATGATCTCGTTTCATATTGTTTTACAATACTTAATTAATAATAATTTACACATTTTATATTATTTGTACGTTATTTATTTAAAAAGGAGTCGTGAATTTTAATAATACATAAATATTACATGTAAATATATATTTACTCGTAAAATATGCGGCACAATTTTGATCAACATACTGCATAAATAATTTTTTCCAAATCAGTATAAAATCATTATCGATGATGCTCGAAGAAGAGCATAATCTTGATGATCGATCCGTGATGGCAGCAGTTGCTCGGCAGCGCTTTCGCACCGATGCACGATCACTTGCAATTGTCAAATTAATTTTCCCATGCCGATTTCGTAAATATATTCTATTTATACATAGATCCCATAAAAATCTATCACCACGATTATTAAACTACCTCTTGAATCGAGACAACGTTTTGAGACAACGTAAATCCGTGAAATGGTGATTGATCGGATAGATCCTCGCTCGTGGCGATCGATGATCAAGGATCGACGGCAATGTGCTGAATCAACGAGAGATGGAGCCCGTGGTAAGAGAGCAAGGGACCCTACACGGTGTACATAAAATACCGGTAGCGGTGATCGGCAACGTTTTGGCCGCAGGCAGAGAAAGCTCACCGCCTTGAAGGCTTCGTTGGAGTCACCCGGCTGTTCCTTTTGCTGCCGGTACACCGCGTACCACTGCCTCGTCTCTTCTTTCCTTTCACCGCTGTGGCATATGTCACGTCAGGGCCGCATCGATCTATCCCGAAAGACTCGTCATTATGATAGGGAATGGACGAATCCCTGAAGAAAAGAAGAACCAGTCGCGAATCACCTCTACCCTGTCCAAGATTCGTAGAATGTATAGCGACGTAAACGTCTCTTGCGATCGACTGTTGGAGAATTTACGTCATCCGTTGAATTTTACCCTCCAGTGCCATTCTATATTGTTTTATTACGTACTTATTACGTGGATATTGTGTAAAAATATCGTATAAAAATGAGCACACTATATCAACTTTTTTATCGGAACGCCAGACAAGGAATATAACGGTAACAAGCAAATATATATATGTAGATTTCAATCTTTATTAACAAAAAAGTTGAAGTATATACGTAATGTCAAATGATAAAAGATTAAATTTATTTACGTTTCTTGAGTTAAATAGCACTTTATTATTTTTATTTTCCAAATGTACCAAAATTACTATTTTAATTTAAAGAGTTGTAAAAGCCACCACAATCACAATGTATTTCTAGTGAATTGTATTTCAAAATAAACAAGTTCATATTAAAATAAGTAAGTAGTAAATAATAAACTAAATTTGAATCGTATTTCAAATATTTCTTGAGTTAAATTGTTTAACTCCTTTATTTTCATTAAATTAACAACACATTGAGTAAGACTATTATAGTGACGGCCTATAGAAATGATCTATAGATTATAGCAAGTAATTAAAGGTAATTAATATTGAATATAATTTGATGTTATGAATTTAACAGTGTAAAGTACAACATCAAAGAAATCTCGGGTATATCATGATGAGAGAGTATAATGGCACTAAAGGGTTAATATATTCGTAATGTATCGAAATCCCTCCTCAAGGAATCCTATTGAAGATCATATATATTATTTCGCAGATCGCAGGATCGAAAACTATTACTACACCAAACGTGAAATAATATTCTAAATCACTCTATTTGCCAAGGACTAAATTTACCACGTTGTGTACTTCAACAATTTCTTCATTTTTTTACACTATTACTTCACCATTAACATTTCATTTTATACTTTATCCTTCTTTCGTTCAGCCGGTTCAGTCAATCGCATCGATCATCGCGGCAAAATTAATTTCACAGTCCTGTACGATGATTGCCATCGATCTCGCAAATTTTTCTCAAAGGTGTGTCAGTGCGATTATATTCGATGGATCCAGTCGGTAGATGACCTTATCGATAACGAGATTCTCCGACGCCCCCGAGTCGCTTTCTAAGCGCAGTCCAGCGGTATGGAAGGGACGCGCCGCGATCGCTTCGTTCGGCGATCGCAATTACGTGAATCATCGCTGCACTCCACCGCCGCGACTCGAGAAAACGTAACCTGCCATTCGCTCGACGAGGATAGGTGAATGCATCCTCTGCATGTGCACTTCCTGCTCTCGTGATCGAGCGGGCGAGCGATAGAGGAAGTCTATCGCGATCGAGAGGAGGATCTTCCTGTCTCCCGAGGATTTTCTCATCTTGTAATCTTTAACGATCCACCGGTCGATCGCGCCGATCGATCGTAACGCGTAATGAATTTGAGAGAAACGTCCGAGCGACAGTAACAATGCCGTTAAGCCGTGTAATTGAACGATAATGATAGCGCGTTTCGATACTTTCGCGTCGCTACTTAGGCAAGCTAAGTGGCATTTTGCACGGTCGCTGGTTTTATATCTGGCAAAGGGCAAATTCCTGGCGCGTGTGGATCCGCGATGGATCCTCCACGATGAGGCCGATGCACGTGCCTGCGATTGCATCGGAAAGAAATGTGCTATTGTAGGATCAGCACGAGACGAAGCGCGGAAAGGTGAAATAAATAATGTTGTCAAATAGTCGCTGATTTTAGGATGCAAGTTTTGTATTTATTGCAGTAGCTGTATTAAAGTCGGGACATACTTTCTAGTAGTTTCGAGTTCACTGTTCAGTGAACATTGTGTCGATGATTGCACCATATGGAGAGGCGCGCAATATCCGATTATGCTACTAGAAAATACGAAACGTCGAAGAGTCGGGAGATGCCTCACTTCTTTTATGCTCGAGCGTATATGAAAGGTTTTGTTAAAGTGTTCAAAAATATAGCTGGATCACTGGTTTGAAAATAATTTTGTTGAATTATCAAAATAATTACACTAACTATTTTGACAAAAAAAATCACTTTCTTTTTAAAGTTAATACATATCTCGAAATTGTTTTCATGCGAAAACATCATGTTGTTGAATTCGCATAAATCGTCAGGATTTTGAATAAATCGAGATAGATAAAAATAGCGTTTTTAGCCATTTTCAACAATTTTTACAACAAAACGAAATCCTGTTTCTAATAAAGTTTAGTATCTAAAAATACAATTCAAGAGCTTTCAAATGAAATTTAATTTCATTATATATATATACGATTTATTTTCATTAAGTTATGGCTATTCGAATTTTAAACCTTTCTGGTATAACACACAGTTTAACAAAATCATTTTTCTCTTTTTGAAGTGCCATAATACATATCCTGAAGATTTTCTGGACTGAACACGATGCTGTCAGAATTTGCGTAGTACAGGATTTTAAAATTAGGATAAAATGAGCAAAGAATTATCTCCCATTTTTCTATTATACTCCAATTTAATACAAATCCCGACGATATCGCGTTCAGCACGAAAAAATCTTCGGGCTATATATTATAGCACTTCGCAGAGAGTTTGGATGTTGAACAGGGTTACATAGGATGCTCAAGTATGATAAGTTAATACTGGAAAAAATTTTAACACTCCAGCTGGAGCGTCCTACATAATTATTTTGATGATCCAACAAAATTATTTTCAAATCTATATTTAACTAAATTTTTTATTATTCTAGCAAAACCAATCTTTCTATATATTTATTAAAACCGCGAATAAAAATTGGAATCCGCGAAAGTCGTTCGAAATGAACGTAAAAATAATTAAAATGACAAAGTCGTATGTACGTACGAATATTAATAAAAAAAAGTCGTTAAATGGATGCTGGACATGTGTTTGCAAATCACGGTGATAGCCGCATACACGATAGCGCATTGTCACCGTGAAATTCTCAATCGACAAAAGGACGGTATTCTCATGCAGGTCCACAATGCTTTTCTCACCGACTCATCGGCTCGCAACGAAAAGCGATCCATCCCGGAATCCACGGAGAGATTCGCGAGCACCGCTTGGCATTTATCTCGAGAGTTAGTCCGACGAGATGGTGCAATAAGCGCGTCTGCACGGGCCCGTCCAAAATGCCAAACGAGCCCTTGCTCTCCTCCCTGTCTTTCTCTCTTTCTCCTGCTTTGACATTTGAAAAAGATCTGCCCGGACGACGCCCGCGGGTGATTACGGGCGTCGTGCGGCATTGCGTCGAGAGAGACGACGGCGCCGCCGCTTTCGATTGCGTATCACGATATTGTAATATTTCGATCTATCGGTCTATCATTAGTATGGCGCGTGAGGCGATCAGTATCCGATCTGCAAATGAAACTGTGTTCACGATCGTTTCACTTTTGACCGCAAATCCACGACGACGTCGACAATGATGATGATAGATCGGTGCTGTGCAGCACGATGGTGTTTCGTCCGTGTACAATAATATTGCAAGAAAATGCAAAACGACAGCAAGGAGCGACAAACGAATATTTATTCGCTTCATTTCTCAGCGTTATGTAAAAATCTTAGGTCATCATAGAAAGCTACCGCGCAATGCAGGCAAATTTTCGCGATCTGCTGATCGATATAAACAAATATTACGTAAAACACTCGGACGTGATAACGTTAATAGTATCGTTCACGCGACTTTCCAGCAATTACGCTCGGGACTGCCTCATTTTCTATTCGACGTTCATACTTGGCCGTCGATATACGTACCCGGATTTGCGACGCATACGAGCTGTTTTACTGGAAGCACGGAAAAATGTAGCTAGATAAAGATCTGAAAACGATTTTGTTGGCTTATCAAAATAGTTATGTAGGGTGTTGAAACTGGCTGCTCTTTAAATGTCTTTATCACACTTGAGTTTTCTATATAATTATTTTTAACAAAATTATTTTTAGATCGATAGCTATAATACCTATATTTTTAGATACTTTAGAAAATTGTTCTTTCTATCTAAAACTCGCGAAAGCTTGAGCTTATCATATAATATATACTTCAGTTTTCTACATAATTATTTTAATAAAATTTTCAGATCTGTACAAAAAAAGAACAGTTTTGCTGAATTACTAAAGAAATTTACCTAGATGTAGGTAAGAAAATAATTTTATTAGACTATCAAAATAATTATGTGGAACGTTTAAGCTGAAATTTTTAGATATTTCAGCAAAATCATTCTTTTCATGCATCTGTTTAAATTTTTTAATGCTTCAGCAAAATGTTTCTTTCTATGTAAAACGCATGAAAGCTCGAATTATTGTGCTTGAATTACCGATAGAATTATTTTAATGGTCTATCAAAATGATTTGCCAATCTGAATTAATCTAAATTTTTAGATATTTTAGCAAATTCTTTTTGAGTAAAACACGCGAAAGTTTGACGTTGCAAACTGATCGATTAGAAATTCGTGAATAACTTAAATTGCTAGAATCGTTGCAACACTTCATCGCTACAATAAAAGAATTTCAACGGGCGATTTGAAGATTCGCTTCCTTATCGGAGGAACGACTCACTGCGGTTTAAAACCGATAAACTAAGAAGCGATTAAGGATTGTTAATTGAATCCATGATGCGCAAGAAATGTAAGTACTATAGTCATTTCTCCGATGGTATCTCAACAGCGACGCAGTTTCTGCAATCCAAACATTTCGATCGTACTTTTGACATGCTTCAAACATATTACTTTGACTTTATCTTAATTTACTTTGATTTTATGTGCCGAAATGCTAAGCGATCGAAGGAAGTATTCTTTCGACCTTGACAAACTTACATCATTTCTCATCACTTTCTCATTTTATCATTTAAATTTTTCTGAAATGCCAGCGATGACACATCCTCGTTTAGGTGAAAAAATGTTAAAGATATTTTTATTTCATTCAAAAATACTGAAAAAACCGGAGCTTTAATTCTCAACATTACAATGTTTGTTTTAATAATAATAATATATAATGATATATAATAATATATAATATAATAATATTTGTTTTAATAATAATACTAAAAACTTTATTGAAATGTAGGTAGATATAAAAGGAACTACATGAAAAGAGATCCGATTTAATCTGCACCACAAAACAATAACAATAATTAGCAATAAAATAAAGTTATTTACAAACCTAAATCTAAAAATCAAACTATATCTAAAACTATATAAAATATAAACGTAATAAAACATAATATTAATATAAAAAAGTCTACTTAGTGATGTAATATATAGTTAAATAATTTAAATAGGAAATAAAAGAAGTAAAATAATTACTGATGTATAAAAATAACAGTAAAGAAAAACTGAAATTTGATATAAATATACAGTTAATTGTGTTTGTTTTAAAATTATTCTGATTTGCCCATTTTATTAACTTTACAGCGTTTCAAAAGATTTATGCATGGATACATTCTCTATTATTATAAAGAAATATTCTATATGATGATCGGTTATACGATCCTTTTATCATTCTTATACCGCTCACCATAAATTTCCATGCCGCTGAACTTAATTTATGTACTTTCAATTAATAGCCATAGAGATAAAATCTACGAGAATAGCGGAACGAGTATATCGCATTGCACGGGAATTTTTTGCGGGAACGCATAAAATAATGAAACAGCATTCGAGCCAAGAGATGCAGATACGTCTCTTTAAGTTCCTAGGTCGAGGTTATATGCTTGGAGCCTACCCCACCGATGAATTACTGTACCTTGTACTTTCATACCGCTGGAAAATTATTGGCCAATTACTCTTGCCTTCCTATATACGATCGTGCGATTAATGATCGTCACAGATCAAAATATTTTTAAGGAGACATATCTAAATTTACATAGCTTTGTAGGATTAAATCTGCATCCAGCATGATAGAAAACTCATCGCTGTTGTAGGTTTTCAATGTTCAATTATTTTCGAAACACACTTAATTTGAACATTATTATATTAATCATGAAGTTACGTTGCTTTCAAGGTGAAAAGTACATTCACGTTGAATGCCAAAGACTGCTGATTATCGAGTCAACCATTGTTCAGTACTTGCATGGAAGGATGCGATAGCGTTTGCTCCATCAGATCCAATCGGATCCGTAATTGTGGTGGTATATCATGCTTGGAGTGTCTCAGAAAACAAGGTGTCTCGACGATTTCATACGTACCTGGATCAGCGGAGGTACGATTTGCACGGGTGGCAATACTCAAAGATGAGAAAGAGGGGACCCGATCGTACACCGTTGTGGTGGTGGCAATATAAGGCCCGACCAGTGGCGGGCCTCAGCCAGTCCGTAAGCGGTACCTACACCTTCAAGGTTCGCGTCCTTGAAGGCGTTACTCGTCCTCGCCCGACTCGTGTGCCGTTACATGAAGAGCCTGGGGTCTTCTTCATCCTGGATTTAGAGTCCTGTTTGAGCATTTAATCCCCTATCACGCTCTACCTCGTCCCGGAAGTGGTGAACGGGTACGTTGCTACGTCGCTACCCCACCCCGATCGGTTCCCTTTTATCCTTTCCTGAACAGTAGCGTTTCGCTACGTCAGTTGAACGGGAGTGATTGAGGGATAAGGAGGTGGGTGATACCCTGGAAGCAGCTCGTGGCAAGACGACGACGACGACGAAGACGTGGTCGAGAAAAGGAAGTTGTATTCTTTGCCGAGGAGCATGAGGTCCTCGTTGGTGCTGCTCCTGGTAGCAGCTTTCGTCCTTGCCGGTGAGTAACAGATTTCTCTGCTCAGCTTTCTCGTTGTCGCCGATATCGTTTTACATCAACCGGTATATGCCGGTTATCATATTTCCGCATCGATCTCAGACATTGATAGAGACGGACCATATATGTATTGCCAGTTAGAGCAAGAAGAATGTTGAAATTAGAAAAGGACTACTCAACACGTTGATTCATTTAATTGAATTCGGAATTATTTTTCCAGCTGCTCACTTTTACATCAAAGAACACCAAAGAATGCCGCGAAAGTAATTAAAATACTTGCAGTCTCTTCTTTTCGCTAATTTTCTAAACTCATAAATAGTTCCGTTTATATGTTCTAAGTAAATAGTTCTGTTTATATGTTCGATATATTCCTGGCGAAACAATGTATGAAAGTTCTCCAAACGTTACCAATCGCAACTTATATAGGAAACGATTCTTGTGATTCGAGAATCTCGTGATCTGAATCAAATTTTTCTTGTTACTATTAAATATAGTAATTATTTTCTTACAAATAAGCCGTTTTACATTTAGCCTTCATTTTCTTATACATCGCATTATAATTGTACATAAGAATCGTAATATGGAAATGATTTTTACCGGAAATGATTCGCGATATCGTAGGTGATATTAAACGTTCGTTCTCCAAAGCGCTGATAAGAATAATTAAAATCATATATTAATCAAATTATGAAAGACATGTGCTTATACATATTTTTTAAGGAGAGATCATGAATAAATATCTAAAAAATGCTGATCAAAGATTAATATATGAAGAATAATTTAATGAAAAATATCTCGAGTATCGCACTGGTGGACACGTGAGATCGTGCAAAGCCATTCAAGATGGCGAAGGTGCCGTTGCAATCTGGCGCTTGACATTTTCTTAGTCTATTCTTGTACTTTCCACCCTGAGGTTTCATAGTTGATTCTCCATTTTTCTAAACCGAAGACAAGCAATGCTTGTGGTGACAAAAGGGATAATTTAATATAATCGAGTTGATCATCGGGACAGGTTGCATAAGAGATTAGAGCGTGAAAGCTTCTCGGTCCGGTCGGTCCCGGATGGGTGACGTCACTGCCGTGTCCCAAGCCTCTGAAAATGGTGCGGGTGGGGGCACAACTTTCCCTGTTTGTCGCTCAGCCGCAAAATCGTTTTGCTAGCCCGGGGGACCAACGGGATTAAGTGCATTCTGACAGATCATTTCTTCTGATCTGATGAAATTCTGAATAATATCCTTAAAAAAAGCTTGACGATTTATACTTAATGATTTAAATAACAATTCGTAATAATTCTCAAGTTCACAAGCTTGTTGGACAAGTCTTACCTCATTTTTCTATGTACTTTTTTAATATACAGAAGAATTATACAGATATTTTAACGAATTACATTTTATAAAAAAATAATGTAGAAATATTAATATAAATAGTTTATAAATAGTTATATTGTTGTAACAATTGTAAAATAAGCAGAAATAAGCTACAGGTACAAGGTACAATTTATTTTCTTTTAGATACACGAAATTTATTCTATTATATTATTGTAAGCGTAATGACACGCGATTAAATTGAAGTATTATTAAATTATACAAATAATTAATCGCGGATAATACAAAATGCTTGTTAAACTGTTTCGTTTTCTCTCAGAGGGCTCGATCCGAGTTAAACGGCAAGAAGAGAAGAAAGAAGAGAGCTTCGAGAACGAGATTTGTAAGGACAAGGATGCGGGCGAGTGGTTCAGATTAGTCGCGGGCGAGGGTGACAATTGCCGTGACGTTATTCAGTGCACGAGTTCCGGTCTGCAGGCAATAAGATGCCCGGCTGGTTTGTACTTCGACATCGATAAGCAGACCTGCGACTGGAAGGATTCCGTCAACAATTGCAAGCTGAAGAACAAAGAAAGGAAGGCCAAGCCTATGATTTACACCGAGGAACCGCTCTGTCAAGACGGCTTGCTCGCGTGCGGTGACGGAGCCTGTATCGAGAGGGGTCTTTTCTGTAACGGAGAAAAGGACTGCACTGACGGCTCTGATGAAAACATTTGCGGTAAGTCGACGTTAAAGGAAATTAGTAGTCTTTATCGTAATTTAATTACGAAAAAATAAAAAAAACATTTAAATTTAGAATGGTTGCAATCATTTCAACGTTCCAGACATGGACAATGATCCCAATAGAGCTCCACCATGCGATCCTTCTGTGTGTACTCTGCCCGACTGCTTCTGCTCGGAGGATGGTACTACGATACCCGGTGATCTTCCGTCTAAGGATGTTCCCCAGATGGTCACAATTACTTTCGACGACGCCATTAACAACAACAACATTGGCCTTTATAAAGAGATCTTCAACGGCAAGCGCAAGAATCCAAACGGCTGCGACATCAAGGCAACCTTCTTCGTATCACATAAATACACCAACTATTCCGCGGTCCAGGAGATGCATAGGAAAGGCCACGAAATCGCCGTCCATTCAATCTCGTAAGAATTGACCCCTTCTAATAACACTGTCATTTCTCTCATTTACATGCCATTTAGAAAACTCCGTCCCAATTTGAATTTCTTCGCGAAGTTACCACGGAGAGACCCGTTCTTACGCAAGGTCCCAGGAGAGCAGGTTCATGAGTTCGTAAATTGGAGGACAGGTTCACGAGTACGCCTGTTCCCACGATACGTCATGTCACGTCATGTCCATAGTCATGACCATAGTCATAATTGTTAAAAATCAGAACATGGTCACTACATAATGCTTACATGACAACTTTGGGGCAAGGCACAATGATGACGAGCGCTTCTGGTCGGACGCTACTGTCGACGAATGGGCCAAAGAGATGGCTGGCATGAGGATCATCGCCGAGAAGTTCGCAAATCTGACGGATAACAGTGTGGTCGGCGTCAGGGCGCCGTATCTGCGGGTGGGCGGTAACAATCAGTTCACCATGATGGAGGAGCAAGCCTTCCTGTACGATTCCACCATCACCGCAGCCTTGAACAACCCTCCGCTGTGGCCATACACCATGTACTTCAGAATGCCGCATCGTTGTCACGGAAATCTTCAACACTGTCCCACTAGGTGAATATCAATCCTGACCTGTAAAAAGTTCTTGAACGCATTTACAATCATAATTGTCCTAAATATGACGAATATTTGCAGATCGCACGCCGTGTGGGAGATGGTGATGAATGAGCTGGATCGGCGTGAGGATCCACAGAACGACGAGTATCTGCCCGGCTGTGCTATGGTGGACTCGTGCAGTAACATCTTGACCGGCGATCAATTCTATAACTTCCTCAATCACAACTTCGATCGTCACTACGAGCAGAATCGTGCCCCTCTCGGTCTTTACTTCCACGCCGCCTGGCTGAAGAATAATCCCGAGTTCTTGGACGCCTTCTTATATTGGATCGACGAAATCCTGCAGAGCCACAATGATGTGTTCTTTGTGACGATGACTCAGGTGATCCAATGGATTCAGAACCCGCGCACCATCACCGAATCAAAGAACTTTGAGCCCTGGCGGGAGAAGTGTGCGGTGGAAGGACCACCGGCGTGCTGGGTGCCCCATACCTGTAAACTGACCTCGAAAGAGGTGCCCGGCGAGACCATCAACCTTCAGACTTGTGTCCGCTGTCCCAATAATTATCCTTGGGTGAATGACCCGACTGGTGACGGCTTCTTCTAAACTGCCGAGCGCGATTCTCCTTCTCGTCTAAGTCAAACTTCTCCTCTTTCTCCTTAGTTCTGTCAATCCTTTTCTCCCTGTACCTCAACCTGACGTCGGTCGAAAGGCACGTTGCGAGTCTTCGCGGTCCAACTACGGCGCCAGAAGTCACCGACCAACGCCAAATATTCTCTTTCGAAAGCGATTACGACGAGGCACATGGAGGAGACAAGGAGAAAGATCATCATCAGTCCGTTAGACTCCGATGACCGTCCTTAGTTGCCAATATTTTTCGCTGTTTTTATCGTTGAGAACGACGTATCTGTGATGATTAGTTCTGTTCAGTAGAAATAATACGGAGTCTAATGGACTGAAGATGAATGGAGTAAACTTTTTACCCGCTTCGTGTTCACAGATGTCTCCTTAGCAATGACGTTTAGCTTCGTCTTCAGGTTACACCCGAAATTAGCGCTCTACATAAAAGAAAAAACGCTATATTTTTTTGCGCATGCCTCGTTATCAGCTAGTAATTAAAGCTAACGTTCATTATGCGTCAGCAATTTGTGATAGACTCCCGAAGGCGACATCCTCGAAGTCCACGAGGCGGCAATGACGGCCACGTTGACCGATCATAAAAACGACAATATCGATGACGATGACGAGAGCTGCGCGGATTTCCACTCGAAACCGGCAGAAGCAAAAGCAAAATATCGCGCCCCATCCGATCCCACGAGGAGAAATCGCGGATCCTTCGATGGCGGTAGCTTGGCGATCCACGAGTGGGATTCATATGTAATATAACCCCTCTCGCTCTATCGCATTTCCGATATCCCAATGAAAGCAACGATCGATATCGATCTATCGGTAAACACGTGCTTTCTTCCCGTCAAACCTCCTCTCCCATCCTCAGAAATAATCCTCGAAGATCGGCAATTGT
>NW_017304228.1:4870010-4879812 GCF_001594115.1 Trachymyrmex septentrionalis | reverse complement strand
TATATATATATATATGAAAATTAAATATTGCGTATGTATATTTGTAAAACTAAGTGATACTACCAACGTAGCGTTCTCGAAACTTTGAATAAAAGATTCTAAGAAATCACACATGAACAGGTCTGTTTTCATTATTTCGTTTCTCCCTGACTCATTTGCGACGTGTTAACCATTATGATCGTTCAGTAATGGGTTAGAAAGTGGGGCACACTTAGGCCTCGCAAACTTGACCGTCATTCCGTTGGAGGAAAGGGAGGAATTTATTCCTAACATATGAGAAAATGTGCACATGGAAATTCATCCGTTCATTATTTTTCTCATTATTTCGTTAATATAGATCCGCGCTGCGGCAAGCTTTTAAAGCTCGTTCCGAGTTAATTGGAATTAATGTTCGTTAAAATTACGTGATACAGGATACGTTGCGGGAAAAATATCTGTTACCGTGTGCGTGTGTCAAAGGGAAATTTTAAATTGCAAAAATATTTCCCTCGTAAGGACGCGTCCTAGACATTTTTTTGTCGGTCGATTTGGATCCGACGAAGGATCGTTATAAGTTTTACAGCTGGTGTAATCGCAAGACGCGTACATCATTACGAGATACGAGAGTTTATTCCAATTTATGTGCCATGATAGAGAGACTCATTCGAGTTTCGTAATTGCTCTGAAAATTTCGCTTGCATGTCTCGACTGTGCCGGCCTTGATCTGAATTCGATTTACTGTGCGACGGACATCGATGACGCGACGAATTAAGGACGACCTGATCCTGCTACGATCCTCGAGAAAACTGAAAGCGAAAGTATAAGAAAGCGCTTCGAATTTCGAGGATGAGATTATTGAGAAACCATCGATTTACCAATTTACCTAAATATTATTAAAATCACCTAATTTAATGTATTCTGAAGTATTATATATCATTAAATTCTTATGAGGATGTATCAGGTGTATAATTTCTGCAAAAAGTGATTGGAATTTGAAATTTATACTTTCCGTATAAAAATAAATGTTATATAATAAATAAAATAGTTCAATAAAATCAATATTTATATTCAACAACACAATTTTGATAAAAAGTTCTTTAATAAAAGGTTTAGATAAAATTTTTTAAATTTTATCTTAATTGTTTTAAAAAAAAAACATATTCTTATTGAAATAACTTTTAATGTAAAGCATCACGAAATTTTTTGTATTACTTTCGAGAACAATATACAAAAATCTGCATTTTTCATAATTTTTTTATTTAAAAAACATATTCTAGTTAAAAAATACATATATTCTTATATGAACGTTACATATTTCGTATCTAACAAAAATAACTTATTGAAAGCAAGTTTCTTATTGCTTAGTATTAAGTACAATAGATGCTTTATTTACTTCAAATTTATCGAATGATTTATGAAATGAAAATTTAAACATGGAATTGCTTATGAAATGTTTATGACTGTGAAATATTAAGTAACATTTAATGACAACACAGTCTCAAATTTCTATTATAGTTTTCTAAGTGTCTGTAAAATAAAACAGAGGATTAACTAAGTTTGTTACTTCTAAATAATATGTAACTATTAACAAAAATCTTATAAACAGTGTAATCGTCAATAAAACTCTTAAACAGATATATTTTCATAAACATTATAAACATAATCTTACTAAAAATTTAGAGCATATCCTGACTTTTACTCGCCAGGATATGTTGCAGATGTTATTCTTATACATCTTTATTATCCATGATTAAAAGTTGTGATTAATTACAGCAAAGTAGATGAGAGTTTGGAGTTTTTTTTGTCAGCAATTAGGTGAGGCAAATAATTACAGATCCCCATTTGGGATCTGTAATTATTTATAACAATGCTGCACGCGAACTTCCACGTAAAACTCGAATTAAGTCGTATAAAAGTGAAGAGCGTGTCGCACGCATTATAATGATTAAAGCATGAAACACAATTACAAGCCGTTGTCTTCTTAATAATATTAATATTTTATCTTATTAATATTTGTTAAGTGTAATTAAGGCATATTAATGACATTATGTTGTTGTTATATGACTGCAAGACATTGAGCGTACACGTTTGTGTTAGTTACACAGAATTTATCGATTTGCATGCTGCCAACCCACCATTATTCTCTACCTACGGATCGACGAATCGGGGAAAAAGAAAGGACAAACGCGGGAATAGGAAAAAAATAAATAGTAGTAACCTCGCGTGAAATACCAACCGGCCGCCGACGGTTGCATTCCGATGCAGCCTCTCTTTCGTCTTCGTTTAGAGTCGTTTTGAGACAAGCTTAATCAATATCGAGAGGATTTCGCCGCTGATGGAAGTTTTATTCCGCAAGCAACAGGTACCTCAATCGCTATCAAGCGATCATAAATGAGAGATTGTACACGAGGTCATGTACATATATCATACTAACTTAGTTTCATGTTATTATACACGAAAGATTAGCGAGCAAGGTTAACGTCTTAATAACTAAATGCGCCCAGTAATTGAAGAATCAACAACAATTATTGATATTTGTCAATAACAACAAAAATGACAATCAAAAGAGAAGTTAAATATTTTTGTATCAGAACAAGTAATAAAAATATATAATTTTAATTGAAAATTATTACAAAAAAATTATTCTTTTCAAATTTTGCAGGGTAATCATATTTTTACTTATTTTCTTATCATCTTGAATAAAACAATTTTATACAGCACAGAAATTTACAACAATATGCAATATTACATTATTATTGGAATGTTACATTGTTGCTGCAATATTTCTATAATGATCTTTGCTGTATAGGATGTTTATACGTTCTCAAACTTTTAAAAATATTGTACTGTATTTATCTAAATATGTATTGTATTTTTTGATTGTAATAAATAAAAACTAAATTTATAAAACTTATTTTATTAGAAATTTAATTACCGATACAATTAATGGTGTAATGTATCAATCATGTATGTGTTCTTTTTTAAACTTACAAAGTATTTTTCGATTATTGACAAAACAAAGTTTTATATGAATAATATATTAATTGCATTTATAATACAACTAATTAATAATCAATAATAATATAGAATTGATCGTATCTTCTTATTAATTCAATCATTAGGATATTTATTTTATACTAAATGTTCATATATACTTCTGCAGTATGTATTGTGGTAACTATAAACGTGGCCGCATTATTCATTTTCACATTATTCAAATGCCTACTCGCATAATCGACATGCATCACTTCTACTTGCGGTAAAGCCTTTGTTAGATAATTTTTCTGCGACACGCAAATAGGAGGTTCACCTACGATCAAATTCCATTTACCCGCACAAGGCATGTTAATAGATTTCATAACAACAAAGACAATATCTTTAAAGGTAATACACTGAGAGAAAAGTGTTTAATATTAGTGACTAAAATTGTAGGACTAAAATCTATTTAATATATAAATAGGACTTTATTATATAAAAAATTATAAAAAATATATGTACCTATAGTTAGCAACAAAAATAATAAACTATATATTATTTTGATATCTAGAGGTATAAATATAATAATTATTACTATCATTATAGCATAGTAATGGATCTGTAATTTAACCTTAATCTATAATTCAACCAGGCAATTTTAGTCATAAATAATAAACGCTTTTCTCTCACAATCAGTGTATGTCTTGTAGAGTTTATCTATTAGTCTTTTTATCTATTATAGATATCAGGAATCGGGGGAAAAAATTCTTAGAAAACATTTATAATAGAGCTATTAAAATATATGTACTTATATCTAAAAAAAGATTATTATAAATAACAAAATAACTAAAAGGGTTTTAAAGGATTCCACATTACATTAAGCTTGATTAAATAAATATTACCATTTAATTAGAACCAACTGTCCACTTTGATTGCAGCCAAAAATTTTTTTTCTACATAAATGAATCATCTCGCTAATTGCTCCGAATATACTACAATTTAATGGACTGATTCACGAGGATAATTTAATGAACGAATCTCGGAAAGGCGATGTCGATCCTTTGCACATCGAATAGGACGAATTTTCTCCTCTTCTCTCATGGAATGCAATGTCGGCGCCGTTCAGAACACGCGCAAACGGCGCTAAACGGCAACCTGAAAATCTCACATAAGCGAAAGTAGAGAAAGCTGCGTGTCTCGCGGAACCATGGCAAGGCCGTTGCTGTTTAAAGACGAAACACGCCTAACGGCGCCATCCAGATGCCACAATCACGTGCTTGGCTTCCAGATGCGCCATCGAGTATTAATCGCGTTCGTGAACTGGATCGATATTATCTTCACCGGATACGATCAAATTTTCATGAGCTCGAGCGTGGACTGTTATTAAGTCCCAAGTTTGTCGCATCAGTATTAGTTTTGAAGCGATATTGTCGTTTCGGTATATATGGCATACTTATCTGCTGATAATTACGTAAAAATGTTCGATTACTCCAAAATGTTAAACGCTTTTTATGCAACATTACATGACTCAACTGGACTCAACTCGCCCTAATTTTAATGTATGTGAAAATAAATTACGTCACATGTTCCAATACAGCTAAAAATTTATTATGAATATTTTTACTTGAGGATTAAGCTCCAAATTATAGATACTCTAGATGGAACAATTTGAACAACTCGAAACGGTCTGTGTGTCAATAAGCGTAGCCATGCAATTGCGAAGTTCACTCTATGCAAAGTCGCGTACGTTGCATTATTAATAATAATTCGCTCCGGCGGAGAGAACAAAGATAGGGGATGTAATTTCGGAAGCTGGAGGCAGCGCATGCTACTTGGTGCGCTTCCGGTATGCTAGCTGTTATAGAATAGAATTAAAACAAAGCGGGCCGTTAAGCCGCTTGCAAGTGCAAGAATCCCGATAATGGAATATTTAATAACTTCGAATCTCCGGTTGGTGGATCGACGCGGCGCGGCGCCTGGCTCGCCTCGATACCGAGCCGAAGAAACGGTGTGGCTCTGGTGAAATTGACTCCTACTAGGTCAGTGGGTGACAGAAGGCGAGTGACGCGGCCAGATATTCGCAGATATTCGTCTAACTTGTTTACCGCGGCTTGTTTTCAGTCAGAGACGCATGCAGATAAACGTCGTGCCGGACTATCTCCATGGTGTTAATTGAAATTCTCTTTGCCCGACGATATCGGAGGCAGGGCCCGGAGATTTTCTCGTAATGCTCAATTTCACTGTCCGACGATATCGCGATGAATTAAAAATAACATCCGTTTAATAAAAACAATAGATATTTTTGCTGTACATGTATGAGCTTTACGAGATGAATTGGATAACTTTGTAAATGTATATATTAGAATAAACTTCATAATTACATTATTATTATTATTATTAATATAAATTATTATTATCAATGTTGTTAATATTATATACAAAAAATACACATATAATCTTTTTTCTCAAAAAAGATTGAATAACTAAATTTTGATTAGAACAACATAATTTTTTAATAAAACAGTAAGAAAATGTTATTCAACATAATTTTTGTTCTAATCAAAATTTAGTTAGAATCAAATTTTGATTAGAATAACATAATATCTAAGTTGAAAAGGTAAGAAAAAGTTTTTGTGAAAGAATCATATATCAACAAAATAAATAATTATATAAAAATAAATAATTACATACATGTTTCTTAGTGTATCAGTTAAGAACATTTCTGAGCGAATACCAATTAGGGTTAAATTATAGTACGTATAACTAGCTCGGCTTATTAGCTTCTTTTTACCCTTATAATTTTTTATTTTTATTAGTACGAGATTAATATTTTAAACAAAAATTTATATAGGTGTATAGAAGAAATTAACGGTGACAGGAATAGAATGTAATATATCTTCAAAAAATCCATATATATAATATATTTTGTTATATAAAAAATAATTAATTCCAATAAAATGGATAAAGTATAGATTGCCATTATTGTTGCAAAAATATAACGAAGAATGTATTTATCCTAATAAAAAAAAGTGTCCTTCGAGCCGGATTTGAACCAGCGACCTATGGATTTCTTCTGAAGGAACCTCTACAGTCCACCGCTCTACCAACTGAGCTATCGAAGGCTTGTGCTGAAGGTTACTTAAATAAGTCAGATCTTTTCAAAAGGCGTTATATATACCTTTTGAAACAAAATATTTATATATTACACTATATATATTGAAATAAATGACAACATAATACGAGAAAAGAACTATTATTCGTGGAATTTACTAATAACTTATAGAACTTATAAGAAAATAATCAATTACAATTCTCCGCTCTATGAAGCTATTGAAGATATATAGAAGCTACATGTATTTATCTAAAAGAATGAATAATAATCTGTCAAGCTCTCATCAACGTTGCGTAGGATATTAAATATTTTTAAAAGAAGGTTCTTGGAAGAAAAGTAGCAAAAAAACTCTCTTGAATCGGATTTAAATAATTCCATTTATGAATTGCTATATTTAAATATGAGCAATTGCAGTCTTCTACTCTACTAGTTAAGCTATTGAAGAATGTATAAACATATATACAGGGTATCTTCGAAGCTAAATTTTATAAATATATTGTACCCACTGTAAATATTTAAAAACATTTTCAAGTAGATTTATATAATTTTTTTAAGTTTATAAATAGAATGTACTGTTAAAGTTTGACTATTTATTTTTAAAACATTCTGTCATATCACTTCTATAAATAAAAATGTAATATCATACAGAAAAATATCATGAAAGAAAAGCATTTGTAATTGTATGGCAAAATATTACATTGGCTTCAATGTAATTATTACTGCTATAATGTAATAATAATTATATTCATAGTTCTATATATAAAAAATATACAATTGGCATCAAAAACAATTGTAAATTATAGTTATATTTTACTAATCATGTACTTTTTTGATATAGAACTATAAATATATAGTTATAATTTACTAATATTATAGCAGTAATAACTCAAAATGAAGCTTTTAACTATTTAAATCCAATTGCATTATTTGTTTAACTGCTAATTTCTATTTGTTAAAAATAAATATTTAGAATGGCTATAAATCAAAAAACAACAATGTATAAATAAAAGAAAATATAATTATCATGATCTAAAGCAAATAACAAATAACGTATTTCTATTTGTTATTAGACTTTTAAAATTTGCAACAAACAATAAAAAAATTCCTTCGAGCCGGATTTGAACCAGCGACCTATGGATGTCTTCTTTTACATAAACAATAAACAACTACAGTCCACCGCTCTACCAACTGAGCTATCGAAGGCTTGCAGTCCATTTCTTCAGAGGTGCCTAATTATTAAAAGAATTATTATATAGGAGCTAAAAGAATTCCTTCGAGCCGGACTTGAACCAGCGACCTATGGATGTCTCTTCGTGAATAATTAAACAACTACAGTCCACCGCTCTACCAATTGAGCTATCGAAGGCTTGTGGTATTTGTTTGTTTAGAATGCTTAATTATTTAAAAGAATATTATAAAGGAATTAAAAGATTTCCTTCGAGCCGGATTTGAACCAGCGACCTATGGATGTCTCATTTTGCATTTAATAACTACAGTCCACCGCTCTACCAACTGAGCTATCGAAGGCTGTTGTTAATTGCATTTAATATCCCATCGTAATTGATAAAAATGACCAGATAACCCAAGTGGTTGCCATGGACCTGTGTACAAATCGGCGATAAAAAGGCGATTTATAAAACAGCAACGTAAATTTATGACATTATTATACTAGCGACGTTTTTCACTCGGTTTGACGTATTCCGGTGCATTGCCGCGATATTAATGTAATGCTGTCGACGTAAGACAGGTAGAGAGCGTAATAATAAACCGTATCCCGCTACTGGCGTTACACGAACGTTCCGCATGAACGAGCAAAATTTTCTTCCCACTTCGATTCCGTCGAATCGCCGGGACCGATTATTCGGGCCAAATAACAGGTATAATTGTGTGAAACCGCCGTAATGAGGGACAAATTGCTAGGTGGAAATCCTCGCAGTATGAGACCAATTCAATCTGGTGGAAAATCCCGCGGCGGTAAGATCCGCCCATGGCAAGGGAAAATCTAATCTCGATGGAAAGTGATTATGCAGATTTCGAGGCAAAGGCAAGCCGACTGGCGTTTTCACCCGCGATATAGAACCTGCTGTTCGAAAATACTGAACAAGTTTAGCTGCCATGCGACCTCGTTAACCCACTCCCTTTTAACTTTTTTCCTATGTTCAGTTGCACTTTATCGTGTTCAACTGACTTAATTATCTACTTTATTTATTATCTTGTTAAAATCCTAGCGAAATGAAAGATCAAGCATAGAATCCAGACCTTGTTTCGCGCTAGTATTTGTCGCTGAATCGGTACATTGCGCATTGGGAGAAAAGTGTTTGGTATTTGTGAATTTATGATTGCACGATAATTATAGTTAAGAGTTATTTAACATAATTTAATATGATTTTATAATTGTCTTTAGGAAAAATCATATATTCTTTTTAGTATATGGAACTATAAGTATAAGTGTATACATATATATTATTATTATTATAGTATATTATAGTATAATATTATTATTATAGTAATAACATAAAAACGAAATTCCTATCCAGAAAAAACGGTTTTGCTGAAATATCTAAAAATTATTTAGCTAGATAGATTTAAAAATAATTATTAGACATTGAATTTTTTATGCAGATATTTTTTTGCAGATTTGCACAAATTTGCATAATATGCACAAATAAATATACATTTTTAAAATATTTTTTTAATGAAACAAATTTCTATTTTTATGTTACTTTCCAATCTACTTTCTAAAAAAACATGAAATTGCATAAGAATTTGATATCTAATAATTAAATCTAATAATTATATTGAACCATCATAATTATGATATATAATATATATTGAGGACGCTTAAGCATGATGTTAATGCTGCAAAAAAACGACATTTTCGCAACCAGTTTAAGCATTCAATATAATTACTTAGATGGCATCCAATAAAGCATCCAATAAAATTGTTTTCAGATCTCTATCTAGCTAAATTTTTAGATATTTCAGTATAAGCGCTTTTTATTTATAATTATCTTACCATGCAATTATAGTTATAAATACTAAAAATACTTTTCTCTCAGTACAGTTTGAAATCGCTGAATAAGTTGCATATCTTGCCACACCTCATTGCGTTACCTACGCACATTCCGTTCGCTTTTCTCCAAAAGGAGACGTTGCAGCATGCGGAGTCTTCGGAAAACAGAATCACGGACTAATGGATGGCACGTGATCGATTGGTTAAAATGACAGATGAGTATTGGCCGTATTACAATAGCGAAAGCAATTTCGCCGATTTCGTTTTGTCAGCAATTCTTCCGGCTACCCCAAGGCTCCTTTTCAGACAAACAAGGACGCGACCGGAAGATCGATTAAGCGATCATTGGTACCACGGCGAAGTGCATTACGCGACCTCGAGACCGTCTCGTCAGTGTCACGAGAGCGCAAATTTCTCGCGATCGATCGAGCGGCGCCGTCCTTGTTATCGGCTCGCTTCGCAAGTTCTTTCATTTCCATGTGCGTTTTAATGGCGATTGGGACGCAATATCGGAAGAATTTTCGTAGTGAAAGGCATGAGAGCGTGCCGTTTGCGACCTGAGGTTTATGTGACTGCCGTTTGTTAATAGGTTCACGTTTATCTCTGTTTCACATCGCAATCTCTAGATAGGGGAAAAAATAATTGAAGTAGTCTCTTAATAATTTATTTCCATAATTCGTCATTTGTATTTCGAGGGGCGCGTGTATCTGATTATTTTTTTA
>NW_017304228.1:4852378-4869910 GCF_001594115.1 Trachymyrmex septentrionalis | reverse complement strand
GTAGTCTCTTAATAATTTATTTCCATAATTCGTCATTTGTATTTCGAGAGGCGCGTGTATCTGATTATTTTTTTATTGGTATACGTACATTTATATCAACGGGAAAATTTATCGATGTTACGTTCGTAGATCGCTGTCAGATATAATAGACATCTCTATGTAAAGTATCAAGATGGAGGAATATCTTTTTTTATTGACTCTCGCAGAGATGAAAACGAAATTGGATTCGAGAATGGCACGAGAGAACCTCGGCATCTTCCACTGTCGCTTTTAACTTTCAACTCTCCGACCATCACGTCTTCCCCACTCGGTGAGTTCTTCTCTCGCTTTTTTTTTTAATGTCACTGTACGTACATCGAAGGTGTAACGGAATACCTACGTTTATTACGACATCTCTTATTATCCGCAAGAGGATCTTACAAGAGAGGGACTCGCCAGAAGGCGACACATAATCGCTCGGATTGAATAAAGCACAGATGCGATTTTTTTAATCACAAATTTACGTTCGTATTATTCGATGAATCATGGACAAAGTGGATTACGATTGCAGCAGATTGTCTTCTTGTCTTTTTGCCTGAAGAACTAAATAGTCAAGAACCGCGTATTGAATGAAACGTTAATAAAAGTCATCAGTCAGTTACTTGATAATGATTGTAGTTATTTTTAGTAAAATCAAATATAAATAGCTGACAAGACTGAAGCAAAAGAATAAACAACAATTCAAGGATTCTTCTCAGTAACCAAACAAGTGTAAAGGTTAAATTTTTAGAAAAAAATTACTTATTTTCAAACCGTTTATTGTATCATAAATATAATAATTTTTCGGACATATGTATAATAAATATAAGAACAAAATTTGAGATTTTAATTATTATTTTGAAGACACTTTTAGAAAAATTAAAAAATCTTTAAACTTTTTTGGTTCTTGCAGAAATTTTATGTGTTGCTATATATTTATCTCATAACATTTTACATTTATTTAATAATAATAAAGATAAAGAAAGAAATAATATTTAAAATACTATTTAAAAGTTAAATTAATAATTAAGTAATAATTAAATTAAAGTAATAATTAAGATAATGATTAATTACTTAAAGCAATAGTTTTTCACTTTTTAATTTATAAAATTTTACAAGTTATTAACAAAAACATCCTTTGCAAATGTAAAATTCTTATATTTCCCATTTTCTGTTTGATTCTTGTCGGAACAAAATGGTTTACAAATTGACACTATGATGATTTGGTGCCATAACTCAGACGTTTTTAAAATGTACTTATTTGATTCTTATTGAAAACCTTTTAATTGCAATTCTATATATTGCACATATTCGTGTCGATTAATTTATTTGTCTAAGCGTTCAAGGGACAAGACGTGAAAATGTAAAACGACCCAAAGGCCATCAATATTCTTACATAATATTTAATTATGGCAATATTAATAATTAAAAATTATATTGATCCTCCAAATTACTTGTTTTAAAGGGGACATCAATAATATTATACACAATAACTGTACAATAATGCTAAGTGTCTAGAGAACGCTTAATGCAATTAGTATCAAAGACATCGTATAAACAGGCACTAACGTTAAATCACCGACTATAAACTTATACCGCACTGTACAACGAGCTGCATAACGGGATTTTTCTATCGCGTCGTTGCGACATCATCGTATTATAAGCGGGGTCATTCTCATACTTACGCACATAAGAGAATATAAGGTCGGTCCCGACGACGAATTCTCCCGAGATCGCGCGGATAATACGAAATCCTTCTCCTCATCTGCCATCCCCGCTGCATCACCGACTTCGGCCCTGGATTACATGACGTACGACGTTTGACAGTGAAAGTTCTTGGCGCGCAAGACTGTATTATGTGCCCTCGAGCTGCCATGCAGTACGTAAACCACTCGTCCTGTCTTTCGAGACTCCCAGCTACGAGGACACGATTTTCGAGCTCACGGACCTCCAGAAATCCAAGTCAGCTAAATGAGCAATAGATAAGATCAGTGTCTCGAACTTTCAGGGACACTCCAAGCAACGTTCCTATTCTTTCTCCTTCTTTCTTTTCTCTTTTTTCACCATAATAGAATCCGACACATCGAAAATAACTGACGCATCGTCTGAATCTTCTCATGTTTATCGAAAATAAAATCGCAGATTATTTTCTCATCGTGTAAGAAATTTATCTCACTTGACTACTAAGTTGCAAAACCTAATCTAACGACGATTTAGATGCAAAGTAGGCAAGGCGAAAGCGAGACTTTCTGAAAACTGATGCTTCTTCTCACATTTAATCCTCTTATCACTTTCTGCCGTAATATAATATTCCTTGAGACTAGAATCGCAAATGGCGCCATTTTGACTCTGTTAATAATTTCAATTTATTTCCTTTTCGTATTAAATATACAATACAGACCTGTTATATAGCATAGTTCTCCAAGGGTCGTCTTAAAGACGACATTCAGAGGATACTACTCCAACAGACGTTCTTATAAAAAATATATATATAATTAGATAATTCAACAAAGTTATAGCTTGCCGTGCAAATCTAATATTTTTATAAATAAAAAGATTTAATGAAAAAAAGAATTTAACAAAGAAATTATGTCTATAAGCAATTATGCTGATTAAGCTAATTCTTCGCTGCAATTAAAATTGTAAATGGAACAAGTTTTTTTCAGTAGCAAAAGTATGCGTTATTTTAGCTAACATGTTTTGTTAAAAATTTTTACTTATATATATATTAGATTGATTTTTGTGGAAAATTATTATATTTCATAGAAAATTATTTTTGCTGGATTAACAAATTTTTTGTGTTATTACAACAAATATAATTATCTATAATCGCTTTAGCTATTTTCAGTTGTACAACTTTCTGATTTTAACGTATAGATAATTAACTATCCGTATATTATGACTATAGATTTGCTGAATCAATGAAGTTTTTATTTTAACAAATCTTTTTTTTTCGTGTACCTTTCGGCTAATAATTTCAATTTTTTTCTTTTTTATATATATTAAATATACAGACTCATATAGTATACAGGTCTCCAAGGTCTCTTGTTCTAAAGACATTTAGAAAATACTATGTCCTAAAAATATTCTCAGTTCTCACACAAAAAGAAGTAGATTGAGTAATTCAGAAAAGTTATAGCTTGCCGTGCGAGTTCAACATCTATAAATAAAAAGATTTGATGATTTAACAAAGAAGTTATGTTTGCAAGTAATTATCAATATACTAATTCAGCTAATTCTTTGTTATAATTAAAATTGCTAATGCAATAATTAGTAACAAAACTAAAACGCTATTTTTACTGCCAGTTAGCATGTTTTTTTAAAAAATTTTATCTATATATTGGATTGATTTTCGTAAAAAATTATCTTTGTTGTGCAAAAAAAATTTTCTACGAAATATTCTAATTTAACTTAATAAATTTTTTGTGCTATTACAAATATGATTACTCATAATTAATGATTACTAATAATTAATGATTAACTCATGATTAATCACTAATTTTATATAACTTTATTACTTTATATAAAAAGACTATTTGTACATTACGACTGTAGATTTGTTGAATAAGTGAAGGTTTTAATTGTTTCAACTAATCTTTCTTTTCCGTGCAGGGCATTGCTCGAATAGGTGTGCTGTGTGAAAAATATTGAAAATATAAATATATATACATATATAAAACGCAAATAATTCTAAGGATATAAATAATATAAAAATAAATCTGTATTAATCAAAAACAAGAGTAAGAAAATTACGAAATTGATGTCTTCGACAGTTCTACAATAAGGTAGCTATCGGCAGTTCTGATATTAAAGTTCGCGTTTTCTCGTCGCTCGACGAAATGGCATGAGGTCGTAACTTATGCTTATTCAGGAAATCGTCAATGATCCGGATTTACCGGTGAAGAGCTATGAATTTCGTAGATCGATCGCTCGTCCTAGAGACACCCTGATCGCACTCCACCTTCTGCGCATCGCACCGCACCTCTTCAGGGGCAAGGTCGACCGCTCCCTACTGCCATAGCACAAACGTCTGCACGTACGTGTACGCGTACACGCGTGTGCACAATTTCATTGGTATACAAATGGAAGTTTGCACATGGCTGCAGTTGCATTCTGCTTTTGCTTCTCTCTTTTTCTCTTTTTTTTTCTGTCTTTCTCTTTCTCTCATTTTCGCTCTACTTTCCTTCATCCAGGGCACCGTGTACCAACTTGTCCGATCCTGCGGACGAACTGGTGAAAGTGACAAAAGGCAAGGTCGTCCCGGGCCGCCAGGGAATTACAAAATCAGGAATTCCTCGAAAACCATGCGGATTGGCCATGTATCGAGCGAGTATTCGATCGGCCGCGCGAGGATAACTTGCGCAAGGTTTATAAAAATTAAAGATTGAGCATTAAAAAGGTCCGTCCTTAGACGACAATTTGTAAGATGTCCGTGGTAACGTGGAAAATATCTGTACTCTCGTGTCGATATAAAAACATGACTCTCTTGGAGACAAAGTAAATTAATTTTACTAAGTTAATACATTTTAAATGAAAGAATGTTCAGAATTTATCAGTTCTCTCTCTCTCTCTCTCTCTCTCTCTCTCTCTTTTCTTTACCTAGAAGAATATGCCGGAAATTTTGATTAAATGGATATTTGATATTAAATAAAGATATGAACATTTTTGACAACAACGTAATTAGTCAAGTTCTCATGATTAATGTGTGTACAAACTGCCCGAAAAGAAATAATAGCGTAACTTGCTCCATTTTCCCATGTGATTTATATCTCTGGCAAACAATTAAATTTCACCGGCGATTTCTAACATCGCAATTCAAAGAGAAGCATCGGTCTTCTTCACGAAAGCGTGACAAGGTGGTCACCTATTTCGGTCACCATAAAACGGCTTCAAGCTACCTAGGTGCAGTCAACACTCTCAGAAAATATTGCAATCTTTGATTAAAGAGCTGATTATTTTATCAAGTAAAGTCACTTTTCAAGAGTTAACTTGTTGCAGCTTGCGTATCAAAATCGGTTCTAATCAACGTGAGTGGTAGAATCAGAATTAATCAACGTCGTATTATCCGATCCCCAAATTATTAGATTTCGTTATCGAGTGCTTTATTTCAATCAGTTCAATCAGTTTTGCAACGCTTCCATATACACGCTGTATCTGTTTCACAATGTATCAAAGAATTGTATCATTTTGTTAAGATTTCAGGAAGAAATGTAGTTGATACATGGAAAGAACAGTCACGTATAAAGTTACAAATAAACAATTATATACATGGAAAGGTCAGTTTTGCTAAAGTGTCTAAAAGTTTTGCTAGATATAGATCTGAAAATAATTTGGTTGAATTATTAAATTGATTAGGACATTCAAACTGGCTATTAGAATGTCACAATTTTTTGTGGTATTACTCATTATGCTTAAGATTTCTACATAATTATTTTGATGGTTTAATAAAATTATTTTCAGATCTGTAATCTTAGCTAAATTTTTATATGTCGGCGAAATTGTTTTTTTTTTTATTAAGGATATAATTAAAATAAGTTAAAAAAAATATAATTAAAATAATATAAGTTTTTTTTTATATAAATAACAGATATATTAAAAAATAATAAAATATAACTTTTATTATTGAACTTCCGCGATTATTTGATTTATAATAGGACCGATTCATATTAAGGATAATGATTCTACAGTATATCTTCACAATAGTGAAAAAAACGAACAATCTTAGGCGTAATCTAATAATAAGTGCGGACGTCGCATATCGTTGCACGTCGCCGAGCGAGACGTAATAAGCGGTAGTAAAGTTACGTAGATCTTATGGAAAAATGTGCAGGAATAACGTGAAGCGATCCATGGTAGATTTCCGGAATGTCAAGCAGATCGCGATCTATGATGACTGTATGATTGTGACAATCGATAATTTCCTCGTAGATAAACGATCTGTGAGTATGACGCATTTATACAAACGACGTTGAAGATATACGATTACGAGTTATTTTCCATAAAATATGATTTTCCAGCATTAAATTGATGGCGTAATAAAGAACAAATGCAATATATTAGTATGAAATATTTTTGCACGCAGTTATATGAAAATTAATCGTTTTTTCCATGCATAAAAATTATGATTCGTTAATAATAAATTTTAAGTATTTATAATTAATAATTATAATTAATATTTTTTAGCATTTAAGCTTAAAAATTTAGATTAAAATTATTTAGAATAAAGAAATCTTTAATTTAAAATAAATAATTACGCTTTTAGTAGAATTTATAATTTTTACTTCATTTTTATGTGCAGTTTTAAATTATTTTTGTTTCTTTTAAAACACACAGACATAGAGAATAAAAGAAAAGAGAAATTAATCCTTAATTTACAAAGATACGAAATATTACAAAAATACGTTGTAGTAGTGATATAAAGTAATATAAAGAAAAAAAGAAAGAATTACGAGATAAATACAGGCTTAACTTTTTTTTCGCAGTTATTGAGAATTGCTTTCATGAATTTATCGCACAGGTCATAAGGTCGATCTTGCAGCGAAATTAAAGCCTAGAATCTTTCTATTAATATTCCGGATATTCTTCCACTCTTGTTTTTCGTTTGATGTAAAATCCGATATGTCAAGAACTCATCTTGTTCTGAAGATGTAATAGCTTAAGCCGGTCCCGTCGACACATTGGCAATATAATCTACAGGTCAATTTAGAAAGGTGGATCATAAAATTTGGGTCGCCATATGAACTTTCTTCAAATCGTACAACTGTTTCTCCTAATGACTCTTCTTTTAGCTTCTTTTTGCCATAAAAAAGTACATACAACGCAGTTTCAAGAGCCGCAGTTAATATATATTGCTTGTGCAGCAAACGATAATGGCTGGCGACAATATATATTTTCGAAACTTAACCTCCACTTAACCTTCCACATAGCAAAGTCCTTAAACGCTATTCTTCTTTGTCTTGAAATGACTCGGTGCATAATAAACGTTCAGTTAACACGTGAGTTGTATAAAGAAGCAATACGAAACAAAACGCTGGACAAAATTGATATCAACTATATACAGAAAGAATGGTTTTGCTAAAGTTTTGCTCAATCTAAAAATTTACCTAGACAGATTTAAAAAGAATTCATGCAAAGCTCGTTTGTTTATGTTAGAACAGAATATATTTATTGTAAAAAATTGCTAATTAATGTTTATTTTTTACAAATAAGACTTTTTTTTATAAAAAAAATTCCTTGTACGAATACTTTTTGCTCTCACTGTCTATAAATTTGTACAGAAATAATTAAGTACTAAGATCCGCTTTGATCGAATATAGAATTTTTTTTATTTAATTATATTTATTTTCATCGGTCCAAATTTATGTCACAATTGTTTCTCTGAATGGTAATGTAAGCCTCGATTCATTAGAACTTCATCACAGCAACGCAGAATAGCGCGTAGTGCATGCATGCTTACTAAACCAAATACGGCCGTGTCCTTCGTGTAAATGACAGAAAAATAAAAAAGAACAAATTCTCAGCGTATGACAAATTCGACGAGCGATTCGAAGAAAGCGCCATGTGCCGGCGCACATTCTATCACCGCCGAAGGGAATCGATAGCGCCACTGGCCGTGGAGCGAATTACGGTAAATAACGGAAGGCTGTTTGTGCAAGGTGAACCACCTTCCTTCTCACCTACGGAACAGATCGGCCGACGTACCTTTCCAAACAGAATTTCTCTCTCGCGATTCTCTTTCTGAAAGTTTACGGCGTCGGAAAAGAAATACTCGTAATCCCCGGTAGATTATTTCGCGTCTCGTGTATACGCGGTGTCCCATAATCTTCCAACGTTAATTAAAATTTCATTAATATTGAGATACCTGATGAGTGGTTTAAAGAAGTATTGCAGATAATAAGCAATATTTTTTTTTAAAGAGGATTAAAAGTTGTTTTAACATTTTATTGTCAAAGAAGGAAATATATGTTAGCTATATGTTTCAGGACACCATGTAGACGCAATTCTTCTTAATACCATCTTCTTAATTAACTCCCTCGCGAATGCGACTAGTGATATTAGCTCCAGGCTAGCAATTATCGGCGCGACGTGCCACGAGAGTTAATCTTCGCATGAACTTTTCTATTTAATAGGACGCCGATGAGAGAATAAATTCCGCTGTTGGCTCGGATAAGATTTTACGCGGAAGCGACCAATAATTCATTCCGTCGTTCTCATTGAACTGTTCCCATAATGCACACTTTCTGCATATATTAAGATCGCAATCGTTGATATACATTATCAATGACGCATTTGAATAGACTATTTTGGGAAAGAATTTTTTATTGAAATCTTTTTCACCTATATCTTGCATATGCATAAAAGTGTATTATTCTTGATGTTTTTTTTCTCATTTATTTTTTTGAGGAAATTACTACTTAATTTATTTCTTTATTCTATAATTATTCTCGAAAACAAATTTTTATCACCAATGGATCATCCTCTTGCGACAAAAAATTTTCTCTTTCTTTAGATTTCTGCGTTACGAAAGAACAAGTGGGGGGAAGAGGAAACTTTATATAATATACTAATCCTCTCTTTTTTTCCTCCGACAAAAAATATATTACATATATTTTACATATTAATGTTTAACAGCTTTTTGGTTGATCGAGAAGCAAGGCGGAAGATTGCCGTCACAAGGTAAACCGCTTTCATTCCTGTGCAATGATTGTGCCATTAAGTTGCCTATTCGAACAAGAAATAATTCAACTGTATATGTATAGTCTTCCTTATTTTCCAAGAAAATTAATTAAGATTGTTCTATTTAAGAGACTCATATAATCCATTCCGTATTTATTTTAGCGCGATTTATTTCAGTAATGCATTTAGTTTTACTGAAGGTGTGTGTGTGTGTGTAATATGTAAATTTAATTAAATTTAGATCTAAAAGTAATTTTATTGAATTGTATAGAAAATAATTATATAGAACGCTGGTTGCCAGAATGTCAAAATTTTTTATAACATTGCTCATCATGCTTGAGTTTTCTACATAATTTTTTAATGCTGTCCCATCCGTTACTTGTTCTCTGCCTCAGTTTTGTACATTTTGTTTAGATGTAACTCGCTTTTATATTGTTTTGTATTTTAATTGAATTGCATGCTATGTAATTAAGTGTTTTCATATTTAATGTTTACTCTAATTCATATCATGTGCGTATATTCTACATAATTATTATACTATGTTATTATCTGATTAAATTTATATATTTTTTTTATTTATTTATAATTTTAGTTACTTTTTGTTAATGCATTTGTTTCTTATTATATATATTTATTTCCAATAATTTACGTATATATACGCTCAGGAATGGCTCTTCAAGACTTTCGTACTGTAATGTACATATACCTAATTTGAAGACATTATCCTTTGAAATTATTTAATTCTATCGACGTTATTTGAGATCTGATATACATAATAATGTATTAATTAATATCTAATTATATGTTGGAAAAATAATCAAAATTTTGAAAAAAAAAAATTGTTTTGTATAAGTTACTTATTAAAGTACGCATGAATGGAATTAATAAATTTATTTTAAGTTGGTTCAAATAAAATCAAATCTAAAGGGGTTAAAGTCAATCATTTAGCTGCCTGTCTTGCATGCACAACTGGATATCTCCAATATTATATCAGTATAATAATGTTGTTATTATTATTAGATACTATTTGTTGTAAACCGCTGCACTCAATAAAGTTATTATTATTATTATTATTATCATCATTATTAATTATTTGGATGGTTTAATGAAATTATTTTCAAATCTGTATTTAGTTAAATTTTTAGATATTTCAGCGCAATGTCGTTCTTTCCATACAAGTATTATCAGAGACACAGTAACGTCTCGGATATCAAATGTTTGTTTATTATTATATTTATGTGCATACTATGTATATGTGTGTATACGTATACGATATATTTATTTAAAAAATACGGGAAAAATTGTCGTTCAATCTTATGAAGATTCATTGGAAAAATTTGTTCGTTATTACCAATAGTTTTGACACTTTGCGCATAGATGACCCGATTACTTCGCCTTCGCCTTTTTCCTCGTCGGAAAGCGTCGGTGTCTTCGATGGGAAAGTCTGGATAAGGCGAGCCGCACAGCAGCGCATAACGGCGAGGAGAGAAATGTTTCGAAATACGAGATGCGCATAATTATGCGCGCCTACTTAGGTGCATCGGGAATGCAGCGACGTCTCCCCCGTTTTTCTGTCACGCCCTTGTGGCTGCTGTGGCCACGTCGTCTCTACCTTTCGAGTGGCGTTTTTTTATGGTGGTTTTTTTTTTATTTCTCATAGAAACAAACCGACGGCATCCGCCATCCTCGTCGCGCTGCCATGCCGTTGTTAAAGCGAACAAAGCGGGATTCTCCGTTGACAGGAAAACTTCTCAGGAGAAATCGCGCCGCGCCGTGTCGCAGACTTCGCGTTTTCGCCTTCGACTTCGACCATTATGTATTACATGTAATTGCATGCTTGTACGCGGTTGTGCCTAGCTACAAAATAGATTTCGCACGTAGCGCGAGTCGCGGTGCGAACATTCTGCGACTTTATTTCGTAACAATTACATCATTATACGTTTTGCAATGTGTATCGAATGAGAGAACGTCAAACGGTCCTGTTGGAAAGCTCATTTTTATTGATTTATCGTGAAAGATTTTTATTCATTATTTTTATGCAGCAACACAATAAAATTGCAATTTTTTTATACGCATTATTTTCATATTGGCGCATGCCTCTATATTTTAGATCTTTCAAATTATATGAGAAAATTTTACATCATGTCGTTTGCATTAAAAGATTTAATTTTATAAATAAACGCAATAATATTATACGATCGCGTGTTCGTGTTTAACGTGAACTGAATTATTTCACACGATGTATAAAAATGTAGTGAAAAAGAAACTCAGATCGTTTCACATGTAACCGATATGCAAGAATAAATCAGGTCAGATCGATGATCGTAGATCAAAGCACGATTTAATCGATTGATTTCGAATCACGTAGCGGAAGAGGGCTTGTTTGTATGATCGACGCATACCAGGGACATGATTTTCACCTTGACCGTGAACAGGTCATTGTCCACTAGTTATTCCGACATCGCGAAATGGTCGATTTTTCGGATCTGTTGGGCTAATTTGGAAAGCATCGCGTTTGTTTAAATTTATTTTAATACATTTTTTGAACTTCGATCGTATATAGTAAGAAACATTTTGCATTTGCGTTATAGAAATAGTCGAATAAGGATCTTTCGAAAAAGTCCTTATTAAGATTTTGTGTTAAATTTTTAATATATCCAAGTATTAATTTAACATAACGTGTTATTTCAATATTTTATGTTAAATTAATATAACATTTCATGATATTATAATAATATGATTTATGAATAAACGAACAAATAATATAAAAATAATGCTTTTTAAAACGTAAATTCTAAGATAATTTGAATAAAATGTGTTAATTTATCATATTATAAATGTTAAATTTAATAATTATTGTGTAGCATGTTAATTTAATATACATATATAAATGTTAATTATAATAAAGAAATATGAAATTGTGTTAGTGTAACATATTTGTGATAACTTTTTTTACGTAATATTTATGTTACTTTACATTCATCCTGTTTTAAGTCAATACAAAAATTTGAATATATTGTTTGGAGCATGTAAAATGTATTAAATTTAATATCAATTTTCCCCGCAATATAGAAATATGTAATATATACACCTCATATAATATAATAGATAAAAAAATCATGATTAAAAAAAGTATGTGTAAATTTTATGATGAAATAAATTAAAATCATGTTTCAAACGCGTAAAACTTTCGCTTCCAATATACTCTAATTTATACAAAACGGTGTTAATTTGAGTAATTTGAACACTATTTAACAGATTTTAAGATTATAAATTAGGAAGATACTAAAGACCAGAATTTCTCGTGAGATTGTTACGACATTGTCGAATTAAGTTTCATAGATTGCCAATCTGTTTTGAAGATTCCGAACAATTATTTGAAATGCCATATATTACTATAAAAATTTAGTAAGATAACCGATAGTTATGTGGCCTACTTATACAAGCTTTACAATTTTTTCTAATTTTTTGCTGAGCCCAAGATTGAAAATTGATGGGAAATATATTTAAAAGAAATATTTCTGAATTTTATAAAGAAATACAAGACATTTTTAAATATTTATATTCATGAAGATTTTTAGAAAACGTAGTTTTTAGGTCATATTGGATAAATATGTAAACAACATTCGGAAATTAATTCTTGTGTGCATGCAGAAGTAGAATTAAATGAAACATCAAAAGACTAGAAAATTGAAAGTATTAACAGATACTAAGAGCGACAATAATTTTGTGGAAAAACATAAGAAATATTTAACGATAGAAATCTTATTTTTACCAGAAAACATGAAAAAAATTTCCGGAATTAATGAGACAGGTTTGAAGATTCAATCATTAAGAATTTCATATGTACATATATCTTAAAAGAAAGGTAAATATTCGTCATAAATTGCATTTCAAAGGAAAGATTAATGCATAATATATCTATAAGATGAAAATATGTCATTAATTGGCGTATGGCGAGGCGCTGTCAGATGCTATATGATTCATAAAAATATATTAATAATTATAATTAATGTTTATGATGTTTATAGAGTTTGAAAAGAAGTTTTCGCAATTCGCAAAGAATCCTTCAAAGCTATCTCAGTTTGTAGTTCTCTACTAACATATTTTTTCTCTCCTTTTCTCTCTCTCTCTCTCTCCCTCTCTCTCTCTCTCTCTCTTTCTCTCATTATGGCTAATTCTTTTATCTTATAAGATATCGAATTGTAATCGTTAGAATATACATTTCATCAATTGCAATTTTGCAACTTACACGCGCAATCTAAGCAACGATGCTTGTCGCATTTACAGAGATACCGCGTTTCTAATGCAATAATTAAGGCAGTTTTACGCAAAAACCAATGTAAAAAGCGACAAAAACCATTCTTCAATCGGTGTTCTTCGTTGTTTCTTTGAGCGGCGTGCTCTTAAGATCTTTCTGGGAGCATCCGAAGTGTCGAAGGTGAGCCCCGTCGAGACTATCCGAGGGATTCGCAGTAGTTCAAGGAGAGAGCGAACGAGAACGCGGCGTATGTAAAAACAGTCGATGAAAGATAGGTGGGTAGAGAACACAAGCGGAGAAAAGCTACAGTTCAGTGCACCGTCGAAGACGGTGGCGTCTTCGGAGAGAAGAGGCTTCGAAATGTCGATTGGCAATTGACATTTATCGCGACCCCCGCGGCCGTCCTAGACGAGGTAATGAAAATTTTCTAGTCTCGCCTGGTCTTTCCTCGCCACGAATGATCCGCGTTTTGCAATCAGCGACGAGTTTAGAAGTTCGAGCGTCGCGGTATTTATGGTATCCAATCGAAATGTTTCTTTTAATCTTACAAAACTTTAAGAAACACTGTGTTCACTACACAGAAAGAACGGTTTTGCTGAAGCACCTAAAAAGTTAGCTGGATACCAGATCTAAAAATAATTTATTTGGATATCAAAATTATATAGAACAAACACTAGAAGAGTGGTCATTATTATCTATTTCTACTTTTTAGATTAACATTATATTACTTGTATAAAAGACATTCTGGATTTTTTTGACTTTTCAACAATTATATTTCAACAATGTGATTTCGTTTAATTTTATTAATATTGTAATAATAATTAATAATGAAATATATTTGGTTTTTCATCACTTTTTTTATTTTGATAGAGAAGAAGGTGGTATTACATGGCTAGTGAAGATATATACATATATAGCCTCTCTTAATATTTTTTCGTTGTTAGATTGCGAATTCTAGTGATTACTTATGGAATTATTTATTTAGTAGCTGATACTATTTAATAGTTGTTACACCATGAGACGTTAATATATCAATACACAATAGTCAGCATTTATTATAATGCATTTTTATTTTCAAGCATTTTGAAACGTTTTTAAGGTACAGTTTAGCATTCAATCAACATATTTCTTCATTTTTCTTAAACTTGAACCTATTATTATGCAAATATACGTATATTTAATTATATTGTTTGTTATTTAATATTTTATTTGGATGTATACATTTCAAGCATGCATTTATATGCAAATGTTCAGTAAGAAAAGGAGCTTTGCAATTGTTGTAAAATTCTTTAATATAATTAATTTATGAATTTAAATCCAGTGAAGCGAGAGTAGTCATTATAGCATGACGTTTTGCTAACGTCCCCTGAGAGTGCTGAATGCTGACAACCTCTTTTTCGAGATTCTCATTATTTTCATAAATTGATTGTAGCTCTACTATTAATCTATAATTTATGTTTCACGTACTATAGATTTTTAATACTGAACAGTCTATATGTACATAATAAAACATAATTTAATACACAAAGATAACAATTTTCTTTTTAAAAGTTTTGTTTTTGGAGCAAAATAGCTTTAAATCGATATTGAAATTATGAAATATCGATGTCCTAACAAAAACTGTATAATGTGCTTGTTTAAGAGTCTGGCGACGAATATATTTCAATTCGATGGAATTTTGTTAATTTCAATGTCAATTTGACGTCAATTCGATGAGTTATTTCTCGTTGGGGCGGAAGAAGTTTTGTATGTATATACATTTGCATACATTAATTCTGTAATATTTTACTTTTTTTATTAATTTATAACCAAATACTGCTTTTTTAAAACCAGTTTTTAAAATTTATTTTTGTGGAAGGTCACATTAGCATTTATGTTTTTCTTTGTGCCATTTTGCAATGTCGCTACACTTTTATAAATAGTGTCCTAAGTAATAAATGTTAAGTTCGAGTCTAGAATCGATTGAACAACACTTTGGCAAACACTTTGTAATCGATAAGTTTTAAATTTAAATATTATTTATTAACCAAGTTATTATATAACATAAATGGGGTAATATAATATCATCTTCTTATCTATATAGTAACTTATTCGCTTGTTCTTTTAGTAAGAAATTTCTAGTGTAAATTGGTTACTAGAATGTTAAAACTATTTGCAATATTGTCATCAACGTTCAAACGTTTTACAGAATTATTTTGATGATCCGATAAAATTATTTTCAGATCTGTATGTAATTAAATTTTTAGATACATCAACAAAACTATTCTTTCTATATAGATATTGGCTGAATAAGCTTTCGGATATTAGGAAATACTAGGAGATATGGATTTTGGAGTCAGTCCTCCCTCCACTGAGGAAATTTTAAAAGAGAGAGAAGAAGAGTCAAACATGTTTATAAATCCAGAATTGCTTAAGCAGCGACCAGCGGAGTATAAGCGGTAAATCGGCATCGAAAGTAACGTCGGCCTTTGAATTCGTAACAACGGACGCGATGTACAGTTAATGCGACTGCTCCACGGCGTGACCTAGAACAGCGGCGACTGTGTATCCGAGCAGTCGGAATAATTTTTAACCGGCCAGCCACTTTTACTCGGCAACCGGTCGCCCCGTTTGACGTAGTAAAAGATGAGGTCGATCATGAGGATAACGAGAATACGTTCGGGCTCACCTAGAACACCGCATCAACGGAGTGCGTTGAAGGAAAGAGAAGGAACGGAATAGAGAAGTCGACACACACGCGTATGCGCATCGCGAATACAACGAAAACTGGTTTCCTGCGCGATTCCCCATTTATTTATTACACGTACGATGGTGAACGTGTGCCCCCGTCGGCATCCCGATACGTGCATCTCGCCAAGGACTCGGCTCGCGAGAGCTTATTTAGAAATGCCATTGGGTCCTCCCGTGTCACAATGCCGAGGAAAGCTTCACCGAAATGTATACACTTAAGCCAGAATTTATAGTCGTAAATCATTGTATTAAGGATTTCAATTTTTAATTGAGGACGTGATTAATTCTTAACGCGATGATTTTCCGATCCTTTACTACACACGATGGGTCATGTCTCGAAAAATTATTAAGTGATTCTTACATTTACTTTAACATCTTTAAAAAGCATTTGTAAAGTTGTGTATTTAAAAAAATTGTATATAAATATTAAAACTAATTACTTGATGCTTCTAATTTTTCGATATAAAAGTGCGAATATGTGTGATATTATGTTATGAATAATTACAAAAATGTATATATTTACATCAAAGTAATAAAATACACTAGGCAACATAATTAACGCAACACCTGTTCACTCTGCAAAAATAGGCAAATTTTAAGATACAATAACTTCATCACAAATTGTCGTATCGAAATGTTTAAAAAAGCATTTTACAGGTAGAAACCTCTACTTTTCGGATCGCTACTTAAAAAAACGGTCTCATTTTTAATTTGCTTTTTTACGAAGCTCCGTATAATTTTTTTTCAGGTGTTGCGTTAATTTTGTTGCCCAGCGTATATTTATTAGTGTTAACTTTTCCGTTTAATATAAAAATATATTTACGCAATTAAAAGTACTAATTTTTGTAAAAATACACAATTTATGTATATCCATTATATAAGTTGTATAATTTTTCTATTATATTATTTATTTGATTTTACAATATATATTCTTTTTATAATGTGAATTAATATATATTCATTTTACAATGTTGTTCTCATGCAAATTTTAATTGTTTATAATGGTAACGCTTTTTATGGCTCACTCTGCCGTAACATAATTATTGATATGAATTGAATTGTTAACATTGCATAACGTAATTGTGGTATCACGAGTCAAACGTTCATCTCAATAATTGTAACGCAGAAAGCAAGATTTTTTCGTACCGGAGCGAGTTTCTTATTATATGGTTTCGTGTCACTTTCGTGACATCGATACACCGACTTACGTATAATTCTGCCTTTTTTTCAGCATTGAAGAAGATCTATATTCTTTTGCACGTGTCGCACGGCACACTCGTAACCTGAATTTGGAATAAACGTCTTTCGCCGTACGATGCAAATGCATCGTGTAATAATACGCTTATTGCGATGTTACTTCGCCCGCAACGACACAGATAACCTTTGCTACGTAAACCGCAAATTTATTGGTCACCCGAGATTACCATCATCTTGCCAAAAGCCCCGAGGATGCATCCATTAAAATAAGATGGCGATTTGATATCGGTAGAAAAAAGATATATATTTATGTGACCGTCTCTCCCATGTTGAAATATAGCTCGCAAACTCGATTCGAATGCTACATTGTTTCGACAAAACGCGTTTTCGGAGACGCGCCAATAGATTTCGCCAAAAGGTTAAACGCCTCTCGATACGCCAAAAATTTACCACACCTCGCTGCACATGCAAGTGATACTGCTCTTCCGGAAGGATTCATCTCGCAGTTATGTACTTAAAGGGATTAAAATATTAACGATTTCACAGAGACACGAGCAGGCAGTTAATTTCGCAGTGTGCTGCGAGCGATTCCACAGTCATGTATATATATATATATATATATATATATATATATATATATATATATATGT
>NW_017304228.1:4849336-4852265 GCF_001594115.1 Trachymyrmex septentrionalis | reverse complement strand
TATATATATATATATATATATATATATATATATATATATATATATGACTGTGGAATCGAACATTACATCTCAAATTATATCTCTCTTGTTCGAATAACTTTCCTCTTCCCACGCGCGGATGTTCCGTTTTCAAGCAGAACTCTCTTTGGGTGTCCATAACGCATTCTCCTTAATGGGGGCTATACGTTCAGTTTACTTTGTAAATATCCTGATACTCCTTGATACTGTGCCTTGAAATGACACTTAAGTGCATCGTCAAGTATGATTCTCGATGAAAGTAACGGCGGCGCGAGTGACACTTTCTCAGGTTTATGAGTGCAAGGCTTCATTCGCGACATCGCTTTCCGGATACCGTTTTCATGAGAATCATAAAAAGAAGCTTCGTAAAAGATTTCGTTTTCACTTCTCGATGTGCGGTGATAAAAGTTACGGCTTGGACCTTGAATAATGGATATAGTGACACACTTGTACTGAAAAGATTATTTTCGTTGTACTAATCGATGTTTAAATATAAAGCTCTCTAGGGATTTAAGTGCTAAATCTTCTAATTCTCTTAGATATGCAAAACAACGTCATAAATCCAGAGTCTGCCGTGCAGCATTGCTGATGCGATTTTTGTCCGAGGAAAAAGCCTGCCTAATCTAGTAATCCACCGAGTTAAAAATGGCTTACACATCGGGCAAGTCGGTGGCGCAAAAATAAAGAATAAATAATGAAGCCAGGTAGAAAATAGGATCCGAGTGCAAACGATTAATTCTGTATTCTATCCCACACTCAACCCGCGTCCTATCTCTCTAAATCCTAGATTTTCATTTTGCCTTTGTTTTAAAGATTATGGCTCGTACACAGAATGCGCTTAGAACTATTAGAGCGTATTAGCAATTATAGTTTACATTACACAATTAGACAATTTGCGTTAAATTTACCATAAAATGAATACGTAAGGAGATAACGCAAGCATTATATAAGAAATTAATACAAAAAATATAATATTAACACAATTTGTAAGCAAATATTTCTTCACACACATCAAATTTAACATTTATAATACATTAAATTAATCTGGCGCAATAAATTTCTAAAATACGTATAATGTAATATATTTTATTTATTCTTTTTTAAAATTTATTTTTAAAAAGATTATTATTTTTATGTTGTTTTCACCTACACATAAATTGTGTTATTTTAACACTATAAAAAATGGTAAATATCCATTTAACACAAAATAATCAAATAACACAATCAGATTATGTTAAAAATTAACCCTCGGACATATTAAAAATTCAACACAAAATTTTAACAAGAACTTGAGTAGACTGTTTCTAATACAAATATAAAATACAAAATATTTTTATTATATATATTAGAGAGAGAGAGAGAGAGAGAGAGAGAGAGAATTTAAAAAATAAAATATGTTCTAAATATGAGTCCATATTTATAAGTTTAAAGATTATGCTACGTTTATCTTCCTTCGTCGACATCAGGTGAAATTGGAAAAATGTTATTGCAATAATCATATTGATAGGATGATTTTGCTGAAGTATCTAAAAATTTAGCTAGATCTGAAAATAATTTTGTTGGACAATCAAAATAGTTCTGTGGGTTGTTCAAATCGATGATTAGAATATCAAAACTACTTAAGCAGTACTTAAATAGAAGTTTTCTATAGAATTATTTTGATGGGCTAATAAAATTATTTTCAGATTTGTGTCTGTCTACATTTTTAGATTTTACTTCAGTAAAATAAATCTTCGTATGTACCATTGTACCATTGTAACGATTATCATACATGTAATAATTTTTGCAACAAAATTTCCAATGATAGTAGGACTTAATTATTCGCCCACTTTTCGTCTTCTCTGATAAACAGGACTTCGCTTCTTTCTTGATGCCCACTTGAAAGGTGGCAGCACGATCCGGAAGGTGAAAGTCCCAGGATGAAGAGGGAAGGAGTGGTGGTGCACATATAGAGGGGTGGAGAGGGCGCGGCTTGTCCAGACGTTCTCTGTCCTGACGACGACGACGATGTCGCCGAAGTTGATATTTCTGCTGGGATCCTTGTGTCTACTCGTCGGTAAGTGCAATCTGTCAGTAATCTTATAATTTAACCGTGCAAAAGTTCTTGCGATTCCGACGTCTATTTGAATTACCATTTATAGTCATCGAAGTTAGAATTCAATTTTTAAATTTCAATTTATATAGTACATGTATATATGTCAAACTTAATGGTGCAAACTGCCCAACCGAAGTTGTGAGATATTAATCTTGTTGAAAAAACGTTAAGGGTTTGAATGTCGCATGGAAAAGGAAATACCGTCAATAGATATTTAAAAATTGAAGTTATAAATACAGATAAGAGAGAATCTTTAAAATCAATGTTGGCAGTGTGCATTAAAAAAAAAGAAAGAGAGAGAAATAAACCTACTTTGGAGAACCACTGTCGTTTTCCCCTCCCCCGTTGCCCTGACATTTTCAAGACTTTCTACTTCTACCGGAGTTCACCGACCCCTCCTTCGATTCGCGATCGCGAAGCGCACGATCGTGTCGTGAACCGATCGTGACATTTTCAACGATTAATCGAATTCACCTCCACTTTGTCTCCGTGCAAAATGTCACATTCAATTGAAGTCTCCCTTTGATCACGTCGATTGATCTTTTTAATTTTTACTACAATCCTTATGACTTTATCATCTACGGAAATAATTATAAGGATTTAAAAAATTTGAGCTATTTAAAAAGTAGGGGATGACTCTTATACAAGAATATATACTTATTATTAAATTCTATAACATTTTTTGTATAATTTCTAGAAGATGTGATAAATTATTAAACGCGTTGTGACTGTCACGCGAAGAAGATATAAATTGAATTTAATATAAAATTAATTGTGTAATTTATGCAAAATGAGCATTATTAATTAACAAATCAT